>NC_048896.1:7647709-7757449 GCF_011077185.1 Oxyura jamaicensis
CCCGGGCCCGCCTGGGGAACCGGGGGCCGGGCCACGCCCCCTCCGCCGCACAGGCCCCGCCCCTTCGGCCCCGGCCCCGGTGCCGGCCCCGTGACGGCATCAGGCGGCGCCCGGCGGCGGGGGCGCCCCTGTCGGCGGCGGGGCGCGGCGGGCAGGATGGCGGCGGCCTCGCTGTGGAAGGGGTTGGTGGGGCTCGGCCTCTTCGCCCTGGCGCACGCGGCCTTCTCGGCGGCGCAGCGTGAGTGGGGCACCGGCGGCGGGGTGGGGGCTCGGCCGGAGCGGGGGGAGCCGCGGGGAGCCGGGGCCGGCGGCTCGGGGCTCGGGGCCCGGTGCCCGTCGTCGGGGCGCTGGGGCCAGCCGCAGCCGTGCGCTTCTCTTCCGCAGATCGCTCCTACATGAGGCTGACGGAGAAGGAGGACGAGACGCTGCCCATAGACGTGAGTCGGGCTGGACGGCTGCCGGGCGGCCGCCTGGCAGCGGCGGTGCGGGGACAGGAGGGGAGAAGCGGCCCGGGAGCTCTCCCGGTGCGCTCGCACCGAGCTGCCGGTGTCAAAAAGAACTTGATTTGCACCCCCAGTTCCCTGCTGCCTCTGTCAGAGGGAACAAAGGGCAGGGCCAGACCTCCCGCTCCTTCCCCAGGACTACCCTGAGACACCTCGCCCAAATTCCCCGAGCACAGCTTTAGCCTCAGAGTGCTCCTGCTCTCATCTCCTGCTCTGCAGCATAAACATCCTCCTCCCTCTGGCTTCTGTTGGCTGACATTTGTTTATCCAGCGTGGCCGTGTGCCCGTTTGATCCCAGCACAACCTGCTTCTGCAAGGGTTTCTTGCTGCATTGGTGTTTGCTTTTTTCTTGTCTATGGTGGTTTGATTCCACTTCAATTATTATCTCTTTTGTTTTTGCTGAATCTGAAAGTTAAGGAGATGAAATACCCACCACAACCAGGACATTTGGACAGAGCAGCAGCTGTCACCCCTGCACAGCACAGGCTGGCCACTGACTCATTTCTCAGAAAGAGTATTAGGTCCTTAAGTGCACAAAAGCACGGTGTTTTGTCCCACAGATCTCGCTGAGGAGCTGTGTGAATCGATGCAGTTCCCGTAGTACAGCTTGTCTGCTAGGTGCCGTGAGCTCTTAGCTCTGCCACCATCTCTTGGTGCCATCTTTCCGTGCCTCAGTTTCCCTACTGTTGAACTGCCCGCCTCTGTAAAGCACTTTATGTCACTGGATAAAAAGCAAAAGAGATGCTGATGAGATTTTTTTTAAAACAATAATATTTAGTAATCTGTATGTTGCATTGTTTCCCTCTCCTACAGATAGTTCTTCAGACTCTGCTAGCCTTTGCAGTTACGTGCTATGGGATAGTACATATCGCAGGAGAATTTAAAGATATGGATGCCACTTCAGAACTAAAAAATAAGTATGTTTTATTTCTTCTCTTCATAAACACATGTATCCATTACGCTCTATGCAAACAGCACGTCTGTGAAATAGCAGGTCTCTCTTTAGCTCAGTTCTTCTACGCATGCTGTAGACGTAACACAGGAACAGTCACATCTGGGAAAGCCAACAATGTGTGGAACTTAAGACAGAGTTAGATAACCGGAAGAAATTAAATAAACTTCTTGTTTTTCCCCATCCAAAATCCTGCTGCGCAGATTTGGTAGAGGAATGAAATGTTTGCCTGGGAAGTAAGAGCTTAGCAGTCACAAACTGCTGTCACAAGATGGCCTCAGACCGCAGGGCAGTATGCCTGGCTCACCCTCCGTTGCACATTGCTTCTTCCCAAGAGCCTGAACTACTGGAATCTCACAGTCTCAGTCAAGGCCAAATGTCAGACGTCTGAAAGATTTTAAGAAAATAAAGAATTTTGAATTTAGATTTTAAAAAGGATATGAACTGGGGTTGGTAGAGGTAATCTTTCTGGCCGTTCCCAAAATCCTAGGGAAATACGGAAATTGAACAAGTTGGCATCACTATATTTAGTGCTTACCTAAAACCCTTAGCTTCAGGTGTGGAAAGGGCTGGGAAGCTGACAGCGTCAAGTTATTAAGACAAGTGACATCTGAAATAAGGCCATCACGTTTGGTGCGCGTGTAGTTGGTAATTCTCAGAGCTGCCCTTTAGCTCAGGGAAGGAAAGTAAAGTTTGTCTGCAGCAGGGGCAGCTTCTGCATATTGAGCAGTCAGTGTTTGTCAGGCATCTTGGCTTTGTATCTCTTCTGTGACTTAGTTTAGACTTACAAGGTGAGCATGTCTCCCTAGGGTTTGGATTCAAAACTTGTATTTCTGTGTACGGAAAAGCTGCTATACCCTAGACTGACCCTTTCAAAGCCCCTGTTTTAAGGAGTATTAACGCTGACTTTTTACCTTTATTTTGAAGGACGTTTGACACATTAAGGAACCATCCATCATTTTATGTATTTAACCATCGTGGTAGAGTATTGTTCCAGTCCCCAGACACAGTGAATTCTTCTTCAAACCAAGATGCTTTGTCATCCAGCTCGTCACTGAAATTTCGAAAACTTGAACCTCTGCGCCGCTAAGACTTTTACAGATTATAATAATAATACGGGACACTGAGATGTAATATTCAAGTCGGGGATGTAAACACTTTTTTTAATTTCTGGAGCAGTATTTATATTGATCTTCCAGACTTTATAAAGTATATATATATAAACTAAGGACCTTCTTTGTACACTGTTAATGGAAATGAATTGTGAATTGGCAATGCAGTGTAAATTATTCTACAATTATGCTGTGAAACACATCTTCAAATTTTCATATATTAAAAAAAAAAGTTGCAGGTGACCTAACTTCAGATAAACAAAAAACAAGCTAGTTTTTACTGCGATTACTGTTCTTTGCTAAGAGGGAATGTTTGAGTGCTATTTATTTTCTCAGTTTGCTTGCACTACAGTTTATGGAACTCCTTCAGAAATACTGTGTGCGCTGCGTCACTTAACAGCAGAAAAAGGGCAGCGTCTCCTGTTCCTAAAATGCCTTGGAGACCTGCATGGTGTAGGCACAGGAAGTCAAAAGGTTGCTTTTGTTTTATTTTTTTTTTTTTTTTTTACCAATACTGGGAAATAGTTGTGTGAAGTTTTTTTTTGTTTCTTAGTTTTTCATTATCACATTTAATTTGTTTCTCTCCTCTGTTTAAATGTAAACTGTCCTATGTTGCCCCAAGTTGTCTGGGATGTAGCTGTACAGTTGGTGGCTGTGTGGGGAAGGGAGCTCACTTCGGATCACATAGATCATCTACTATGCTTGGGTTGTTTACCCACGCTATTTATGTTCCGTTTGGTTGTACGTACAGGAATGTTCCTCAGATGTCTGAATGGTGTGTTAGTACCTCAAAATGGCACTGGATACTAGTTCCCAAGTCATCTTCTATGAGATGTATCTAAGTATCAATAAGAAATGTCCCTTCTGTAAATGTTACAGGGGTAGGGTCCAGCAGCTGTATCTGTTTACTGGTGTTAGGACAGTACAGATTATCAACAAGTCATGGTACTAGCCCCTTTTCTGTCAACAGAGCCTTTAAAATTGATTTTGTTTTCCAGTTGAGCCCTGTGTTGATTTAAGTTGACTGTCTTGATTGTATTAGGACAGATTATATGGTCCTTAGCTCCACTGTCTTCTCAATTCTGACCTCCACTTAGGGGCTGAATCAATGCTAAATTTTTTCTTGGTCTGGCATTTCAGTCCAGAAATGGAACGCTCTTCTCCCACCTACCTGCTATAGCAAGAGATGGTAATTTGAGATACTGATGGGGCCAACTAGAATTTTGCGTAGTCTGAGAATGTCTCACAACCTCCAAGCAAATTCAGCCTTTTGTCCTAGCATCTGTTTTTTTAAACCGCTAAGAACCGTTCAAGGCAAAAAGCTTAGCAAAAATACTGTGTAAACTGAAGCCTCTTTTTTCCAGCTCTGCCCATCCTATGGAGTGGGTGCCCCAATGCTACAGCAATATCCATAGCTGCTGCTCTTCAATCACTCTTAAGTAACTGGGTTTGGTTGGAAAGGGTTACTCTGCCAGCTGAAACCTGAAGTGTTCTGGTTTCCTCCTAGCTGATGTCACAAATCAGCTCGTGACAACTGCTGTCACCAAAGGCCTCTGAAATCGTGTCAGGTCAGCTCTCTATTACAAAAAACTTTCCTTGGGGAATTGGGCTGCTGTGGTAGTAGTCGCTGCATGGAGAAAATGGCTGAACATCAGCCAGCTGTCCTTGCAGGGTTCAGAGGAAACTGCAGATAAAAGTACTGGAAGGAAGGAGAGGCAAGGCAGGTCAGTAACCACTGTACCAGACTGATCCTACAACTGTGGTTGGCAGTGAGCCATTTGGAGAGGGTCTCTTAGAGCAGGGCTGCTCACCCCTAATGTCTAAGAAGCCCCATTTGTGCTACGGTAAGGCTGTGTGGACCTGCCCACGGTGGGTGGTGCGGCTGTGTGACAGTTCTAAGTCATTCTTGGAGAAAAACATTGCTTTTTCAGACTGTTATGCTAGGAGCACCCTGTTGGCTGTACCAGGTCTCTCTTGTGACAGGTAGCCTTACTCTTCAGCAGCAACGGTTATATCACAGAGCTGTACAAATTATTTTTTCTTATTGATCTTGCAATGTTCAATAAAAACTGATATCCTAAAAGTGTTTGGGAGTGGTCTGCTTATTTCTGACCTGGAGCCTGCTGCAGCAAGTCCCTGATGGATGCTTATTTAACAGCGCCTGCCTAGTATTAACAAGAAATGGTCTTGCCTTCCTTGTGGCAGCTCTGCGTGAAAATGCATGCCTGGCCTGGCATTCAGTACTAGGAGGTAAGATCAGTACAGGGAATGAAAATAACGTGCTCCAAGTAGCTAAACAAGACGCTCAGGCTGAAAATGTTACTGGCCTGTGGTTTTCTGCCTTTGCAATTCTTAGCCAACATACCTAGTGGAGCTGACATGGTTTCTGTCTTCCATTTAACCATAGCAAAGGCTTTTCTACTGTGTGCTAATAATCCCCAGTCTATCCGCAAGGACAGGCTGGAGCAAGGGCTGGTATTGCAACAGTTGCTGGGGAAACTGGCAGCCAACCCATGGGGCTGGAGATAGTTAGCATCGCGGCCTTGAGCAAGATGATTTTTCACTGGCTGTCCTGGTTTTCTTTTGGGGGATGCTGGAAAGTTATCAAAGAAGGAGCTTGCTTAACTACAGCATCCATCATGATTGCACCATGAAGAAAGCAGCAGTCACCCTTCATCTGCTTGCTGTGCTGCCACAGTTGTCTGCATCCAGCACTGGAGACGAGCGTGTAAAAGCCAGTAACCAGCATCTTAAAGAAGGAGCACCTTAACCAGCCCGCAGAGATACACTGAGCTTACCTTGCAAAGTGCGAGCAGCACAGTTCCTCACAGATAAGCTGCCCTTCTAAAGCAAACCAAAAGTTGTGCCAACAGCTTCTTGGGTCAGCCCGACTAGGGAGAGTTTCCAAGCCTGCCCAGCACACTTTTGCAACCTTCAAGTTGATTTGGCTGCAGGATGGGATGTTTCTACTACATTAAATAGGAAAAAAAACATGCTGATAATTGGCATTTGTCACTGACATAGCTTGATCTGCCTTATTTTTGTTGTTTTCTCCAATCCTCCTCTCCAGCCAGCGTCAGTTCAGTGGGGAATTTCTGTTTGTTTCTTTAGAGGGGGCAGGAGTAGTTCCGACCCTGACCAGGCTCAGTGCCCAGCACCGCCTTTTGTGTCAGCTCCCTCACTGCTGCCACCCCTTCCCTGGCACAAGCTGGGCAGGGTTCTGGTGGAGAGCTCTGGTTTGGCGTCTCTGAACTGCAGCACCTCCTCTGCGAATAACTTCATTAACACACATTAGTTTCCAAGTCTTGCAGTCACCAAGGTGCTTACCCTCCACGCACGTCCAGAGATGGAGCGCCCTGGAGCTGTCAGCAGCACATGGAAGCAAAGCGCAGCCGTGAGGGCAGTCAGTGCCGCTCGGGAAGGCCGAGGCCTGCTGTGCCTTCTCCCCACTGCTGCAGAGCGCTGGCTTAAAGCCTTCTGGTGAAAGCTGGCGGCCAACCACCCCTTTCCCGGAAGCTCACAAGCACAGGGACAGCTCTGCCCTTGGAGAACACAGGAAATGGCAATCACTTTCTGCTCTGAAATGATTTTTGGCCTCCTCTCTCACTTCCCATGCTTCGGGAAGCCCCTCTGGCCCCAGTGGGACAAGGAGCCGGCAGCTCCCACCCGGCTTTCCTGCTGTCCCCAGCCCGTGCCTGCACGAGGGGAAGGGCACAGAGAACCTATTTTGAACGTAAAACTATCAGGAAACTTCGGTACCAGCTTTCCTTAGCCAGAGCTAGTAGTGAAGGCGAAAGTCCCCTTGGCTGGCTTGGCCTTGAGGTTCACCTTGAAGCTGTAATCACCTGGGGGAGAACCACGGCGTGAATAAATTTGGTACTTGAGCAGGTAAAAGTCTTTTAATCAGCCCCACATTGGCCTCAGTGACATGATGTCATTTCAAAACACTTCGGACTGCAACAGAAGCTATATCCTTAAAATGGCAGCTAATTAATTTTCCCGTCCTGCTAACTTAATCCTTTTTCCAGCCAAGAAAGGCAAGTGGGAGTTCACGCAGCAGCGAGGCGGCCAGGAGCCTGGCAGCGCGAGCAGAACGTCTGTCAGAACACCGGCCCCACGACGCTTTGGCAGGGGCCCAGGCTTTGCAGTGTCACAGTTTATCAGGAGTTTTTCAAGGGAAAGGGTTAAGAAAGGGTGAAATCTGGATGAACAAACCGATGGTTTGTCCTACACCAGCAGTCCAGGGGAGCCCCCAGGCCCCCCAGGGGGACCAAGCGCACTATTCACTGGCATTTCGGGGCTGCGGTGTAACCGTGCTGCCAGACAGAGCGCCTGGTGCTGGCAGTGCCCTCCCTGTCCTTGCTGGTGCTGCTGAACCACTTTCCTGGGGATTAGCCGGAGGCACAGCACGCTGCAGGAGGACTTCGCTCCAGATTTAAAGGAAAAAAAAATCCCCCTCCCCCCCCCAAGGTTTTTCAGAAAAGCTCAGGGCCAGCCCCCCAAGGCCAGCCTTGACGTACTCGAAGGCCCAGGCCACGCCAGCAACCCCTGTGCCCCGGGAGGTCCCTGCTGCAGTGCAGGACCTAACGAGTGTCCGGCCCGCCCTAAGTGCTGAGGCGGTGATTTACGCCCTTGTCCTGCGCACACAAATGCAGAAAACAGATGCTTGCATCAAAGGGTGGCTTTGGAGGAGACGGGTCAGCAGACATGCCAAGAATCAGCTCGCAAAACCCCCTCGAGGCTTCCTCGCTTCCCCACATCAGACGTGCGGGCTCAGCCGCGCTGAGGACAGCCATGCAGGAAGGCAGTGGCCCCCTGCACAGCCCAGAGTGTAGGGAGGGGAGGGAAGAGGAGAGAAAGGGCAACACAACCTCCCCTCCTTCTCTGAGGGCACCGTGCTGCACCTGGTTTGCAGCCCACCACTGCATACAGATCTCTGTCCAGGGACCCCAGTGAGATCGGTGATTTCAAAGCCAGAGCCTCAGCACCACCGCGAAGCAGAAGCTGGCACGTTCTGCTTGTGTCATTACTTCAGTGCCCAACTTAATACAACAGCCCCAAACTGATCCCAAAGGAAAGGCTGCAGCAGAGTGAGACCTGCTCTCTTCTTGCATGGGATGGACCCACACAGCCTATGGGATACAACAGGGCTGGTTAATAAACCCCGATCGACTGCAAGCATGGCCAAGCTTCTGCATTGGTTTGGCCAGGGTTGATGAGAGGACGACCTCCAAAAGGGGCAAGGTGAGGTACTTTCCCACCCAACACGATGCAAACAGAGCTCATTTCTTCCAGCATACCTGGTCAGGAATGGCCTGCAAGGCTTTCTCCTCTCTGCCCTTGCTTCTCACATGCAAGAGGTAACTGCAGAGCCTAGAAGGGCTAAAAATGAGTCTCAACACCACGATGCTCCCAGCAGCCCTGGGACACTCGGCGGGGATCAGCTAACACGCAAGTTAAGACAGGAGCACTGAAAAAAAACAGGTGAGTCATTGCAGATGCAGTTCCAGAGGAGCAGAGAGGTGGTCGGGTGCCCAGCAGCACAGCACCACACACACACATCGCTCGCCACGCACTGACCCCAGCCCCACGCTGAGATTGCACCAACGGCCTCCCTGAAGAGGTAGTCTGGGCTCCGGTTTCTGCCTTCCAGAGGAGCTCCCGTTCTGCACATTTGTATCCAAGGATGAACAGGGCAAAGCTTTAATCGGCATTTTCAAACTCCTACTGGTTTCCTACTGTGACAAGAGCAGTCCCTTCCAGGTCTTTGCTTGCATGGCCCTGTCCCACTTCAGGAGCGGGCACTTTCAGTCCCAAGGTGCAAAGCAGATCCTAGGAAGGGAAGTGCTCACTGGTCACATCCACACAAACACAGGACTGTGCCATCTGGAACCCAAGCAAGAAACAGGCTTCCAGCTGCCCCGTGAGGTCAGAGCCTCCTTGGGGCCCTGTTGCACGCACTTCTGGAAGAAGCCATGGCCCAACCTATCCAGCAGCAGTTTCCTTTCGCAGCTCGGCCTCACCAGCGACCACTTTACCTCAGGGGAACACTCTGCCTGTCCCCAGGAAGGAGGCAGTCTGGCCTCCCTCACCCCATCTCACCCGCTGCGAGCCACAGACGAGCGTCCTTTCCTTTCCAGCACCTCCCGGAGCACAGCGTGCCCAGGGCCTGCTGCTGCCATCAGTGCAGCACTGAGCCCTGCACGCCCTGCCCGCATCCAGCCCCAGGCAAGCAAATGCTGCTGCTGCAGCATTTTAAGTCCTATAGATTTGTATTCCTGGTCTCTGCTCCTGCAGAGGAATTTGCTGAATGTGATGCATTTCAAACGGCCTTTCCCAGAGCTCACCAGTCCCCCACCTCCTATGCCACTAATGACTACTTTGGAGAGCAGCTTCCACACCCTGCCCACTTGTTGGCAGAGGAGAGAGCCCTGAATCTGGGAATCAGAGGAATTTAAAACACACTTCTGCGACAGCTGAGAAAGACACGGTGCCAGAGCAGCTCAGGTCAGAAACCAGAGCTCAGATTGGAAGAGGCGGCAGTAACATCACCAGCACCTACGGGCTTTGGCCATGTCTTCACAGCCTCCTCCCGCCCTCTTTCTGAGCTCCCACTTTTCTCCAGCTCCAGAAGAGCACTTCCAGCCCACAGCAAGACTGTGGGGAGGAGCCCACTGACAACACAAGCCCAGCAGCCAGCAGGCTGCTTTGTGGTGGGATTTTCAACACCAGGGAAAGAATTCAGCACACAAGACCAAATTAGGGCATGGATTTTATAACCATCTTTGCTGGTGACACACTGTATGACCCTGGGTAAGTCCCTCCATCCATCTTTAAAGACACTCTCAGAGGAGTGCCACAACACTGTAATTAGCAGCCCTACAAGTACTCGAGATAGTTTGTCTCTCTTCCAGAATACCCAACTGCAGATGAACTGGAACAATCCTATTTTCAAATTCTGCAAGCAACTGGGATCCAGGCTGCTCTCAGATCAGCCACTTAAACAACATAATCAAAGTTAAGCGTGCCAGCTGTGCACAAAGGATTTTAATACACTGCATGGACCAGAAATTAGCCTGAAGAACTAATGTTATTTTTCCATGTCTGGGATGCCACAGTCAAGCAGCTGCACTATAATCATCTGCAATCAGCAAAAAATTTATCGCTTTCTAGTCTTGGGGTGGAAATGCTCATTTTTATTTCTATCCAGCTTACAAAAGCACCCTGGAATCCTGAGGCACCCATTACCGAGAGATCAGGCAGCTACTACGGCAATGAAAATCGGTAAGAAGTCTTCCACGTTCTGCAGTCAAAACCCAATTACATTGACAAGTTCCTAAGCTTTCCGAGTTGTGCACACAGTAACGGCTCACACTACCACCACCTCAAGAAACAGTACAGGCATTTCCACAAACCCAGCCAAAACCTAGCTCCAGTTGCCTATGGTCACGCACCCACGTACCCCGCGGTCAGCCGATGGCTCCGAGCAGTCCCTCCGTGCAGAAGACCTGAGCGCAGCCTCGCTTCCTTCTCTGCACACCACCTCTGCACAGCTGCGAGATGAAGCAAGAGGGGAAGCTTTCCAACTCCATCCTTTCCAAAGGACTGCACATCTCTTTGATGTGTTCTACATATTAAATATTTACAAATAAAATATAACATTAAAATATGCACGTACTGTGAACAAAGTGATGAGAAACAGGCAGGCCACACGGAACAAGCTTTGCCCTTTTAACTAGCAAACTGCTTCACAAACCCGTCCTCCTTTCCACTGTCCTGTGAGGCAGTAAGTATTTTACAAGCAGGGGCACACCACCCAGATGCCTTCCTTGCAAACAGCTTTCTGTCGCTCCTGGCAGCTGCTCAGCAGTGGCAAGCGGAGCACCGGTACACAGAACACTGCCAGAGGTGCTCAGTATTTTCAGGGACATCACGCAAGACTGCTTGCGTTACAGGAATGACAGGGATCGAAATGACAGCAAGCACATATGAACGCCAAGGATCCGGCTACTTCCACTGCTGTTGGAGCTGAGCCAGGAATCTAGAATAGCCATGAAACTCCCATTGCAGATGTAGAGATGAAACTTCCCCTAGCTCTCAGAAAACAGATAAATCTCCAGCAAAAATCTGATCAGGGGTTTCCATTCCACTGTGTTTCCCAGACCAAACTATTAAACTTTACTGTGAATTGTGTATCAGCTTCAACTCAAATTCAAAAGCTTATAAAAGGTAGCTTCTTTAGTGGCTTTCCAGCTCACGTTAAAGGCTCATTTTGTTTTCTTTACATGGTATCACACAGTCCCCATTCCAGGCAAACCCACGTGGCTGCCAACCCAGGGAAGGCATATGCAGCTCTATTCTTTTACCGTGTCTGAAAACATTCTCCGCTGAGTTGACCACAAGGCTGTACAAACAGTGTAACTTCTTCCCCGGCATGTTCTTTTTCTGAACTCTGAATAACCGGCTGCTCACAGTACCAGATCTGCACTCCCGGCCTGAGAATTGTCTCATATGCTTCTTAAGCAAAAGCTCTGAAGTGCAAAACCAGATCAAATGGAAGCAGCTTTCACAGCATGCAAGGCACGCTGCCTTTCCCACTGACTCCACCAAGACCCCCTACCCACGGCTCTCTACCTGATGGATAACAACGGAGTTCTTGCAAAACTGCCGCACTGGTTAGCCACTACTAAGAAACGGTTGCAAGCATTGTCAACACAGAATGAGAGAAGAAAAACATCAACACTAAAGCCAAGCCAGCAGTCTACTTTAACGGATGCAACCACATGCCAAGTTGCAGCTGAATTGGAAACATGGAGAAAATCAGATACATTAGTGTCTTTGGTTTAGTCCTCCCTACCTGAAACGCCAGTCTAAAACACATAAAAACACTGATCACAAGATTCAGATTTAATAGTCCCAGTTAACAACTCCTGCAGGCCGCAAGTTTTTCCTAAATCCCTAAGCATTATCCTTCTCCAGTTTCCACTCAGGACAGACTTCAGCTCGTTTTTGCAGATGTGAAAGCACAAGCTCCTTTTAAATCCAGCGACTACCATCCTTCCTTCAGCTCTCTGCCAAACGTCGTTTCTGCCAGATCACTTCTGAGGTGTCTTTGGCCTTGTTTTCAGCTTACTGAGGTTGCAGCATCTTCAAGAGGAGTGCTGCAGAGACCATTTGCTAAAGGTGTGATATTGCCATGCTGGCTGGTATCAAACAGGACAGTTCAGCTTTATAGTTTGCTTCCGTTACCCAATCCATATCTGGTCTTATTTTTCTATCTAAAGCTTCTTAGTAGATACTAAAGGACAAAACCAAATGCAATACCCTACATCACTGCCATTGCAGCCAGACAGCTTCGAGGCAAGACGTGGAGAAAATTACCAGGAGGAAAAAATAAATAAATAAATAAATCTTTTCTACCCTTTCCAGGAGTAGACATAGGAAGAGGAAAGCAGATAGGAAATTGCTCGGCCACTGCAAACCCAAAGCACAGTTACAGCCTCTCCGGCATTTATTTTGGAAGATGACAATCATTTTCTGATGCTGGCTAGGCAAAAATACACTCCTGTACATCATAAATGTACAGCACGTGAATTAGGAACAGCAACACCTAACAGAGATCTTCCAAGCGACTGGACCCTAGGAGCTGCAAGGCTATGGGCTCACTTTAGGAAAGAGGAAAACTCCTTCAGTTTACAAGAGAAAACTAAAAATAATAAGCACTGAGGATGCCCAGTTAGGGTCAAAAGAGACAGAAGAAGCAGAATACATACTGGTATCTGAACAGTTTAACTGTGCTGCATTATTTTAACCTTGCATAAGGGCTCAAAAAAATTAAGTTTGAGCCAAGTACATACAGCATCCCATATTCCATCTACACATACATACGGATTTGCCAGTCTGTGCCATTCCCTGATCCCATTCAGGAACACCCCTGGTGCTCAGAGACTGCTCTGTCCTACAGACGTGCTCTCAGCAGTGCAGCTGTTGCTTCAGGCGTCATGGTCTCCACCCACAAGAGGGAAGGCCTGACACAAGGATTATGCCTAGTGAACTGTGCCATTCAAAGTCTGTGGCTGTATTTTTTCCAATGCATTTCTACCCACACCAAGCATGGCCGCTTGTCTTACAAAGAATTCTCTCTGTTAATGTTTTCCTTAACGCAGGCATGAAGCATCCACTGGTTTTCTAAGCAAGCAACGTTCCTTTTAAGTTCCATTTGGGATGCAGGACTACATGCATTCTGAGATTTATCCCACTCATTTTTCTTCATCTTGTCATTGGCACGGTCTGCAAAGACGTCTTCTTTCTTCTCATGAAGACTCAAGTCCAGTTCAGTGTTAGGCATCTTTCCCCTCTGCTGTTCTAATCCAAATTCAATTTATTCAGATAAAACAATAGTGAGGTAAGAGAAAACTGAGTTGAACAGATGTTTTTGTGGTTCCTGTTCATTTTCTGATGTATAAGCTTCCAAACAAGTGAATAAAAGTCACCATCTTCCTGTAGCTAATTTTGCAGACATCTGCATCACATCAGATGAGTAGGTTTAGATACTAACAAGGTTGCAGCCCCTGCTCAGGCACATCATGATCCAGAGATGAGTGCCTCTGGAATCAAGAAAGAAACTTAAGAAAAAATCAACTAGAAGAAACTGTCTCCTCTTACCACCACCTATTTAAAAAATAGAGTATTACATGTACATAACCTGGCATTTCAAAACCACGTACACACAGTATACCTGACCTACTGCAAATAAATTCCCTCTTACGAGTCCACCATTAGGCACGAGGTGTCTTGTGACACAGAGCTGCCATGTAAGGATTCTGAAGGGATGAATTGCTCTTTTTATCACTGTGTTCCAAGGTATTACTGTGTTTTTAAGTATGTTCAGCTGTACAGATGAGTACATTACTGCTAAGAGTTCAGAAATGTTTATAACAACTTCTTTCCATGTGTCACTTTTTCACATAGCATCGTAACAAAGATACTGCTTTTGGATTTTATTTCCTTCTTGAATTTCACTGGTGTAATTCCAATGGTCAAACTACCCCTTCCAGAAAGACAAGGCCACTGCTTCACAGGAGAAGGAAAAGACATCTCACAGGTTGCCTAGTACTAAAAATACTAATAGAAACAGAAGTTCAGGCCATCAAATCTGTTTCCCTGCTTCTTGTGCTGGCTGGTCAAGTGGAATCTTTAGGATATTCGAAGTACTTTGTAAAGAGCTTGTTAACACGAGCACAACTTCAACCTGTCTTTTAAAACAAAGCTGTTAAAGGAGCAGGAGGATGTTTTTAAATGAGAACAACTGAAAATAAAATTATCTGAAGAGCCACTTACTACTGGCATATTACTGTTTAAAAAGAAAAAAATAATTACGTGCAGGTGCTTCAGTCTCCTTTGCATGTTCTGTGATACACAGCATTACCTTTGAACAAAAGAGTAAGAGGAACGGAGGAGAGGATATTAACTCAGGTAACCAAGGATTTGGTAAACTGGAACTTGGTGCCTTTAACACTTTCACCTTGGAGCAAAAATGTACACCCTGCACAGGCTGAGCTGACTGATGGGGCAGGTGCTCCAGGGTACGTGCAATTGGGAGCTAAGTACAAACACATTCTGCAGCTACTACCATAAGTGGAGTTTGAGGGTGTGCAGACTGGTTTCACAAAAAATATTAGCAGTCTGTTGGTAACAGACAATTTGAGGAATTCAACGTTGCCCACTACAGACTCCTCAGATTAGCACTTATTAAAAATTAATAAAATGGTTTATTTTATATATACATATGTTCCAAAAAATTTATACAGTTAAAATATCAAATTAGTGATCTGGTAACAATACTGTTCAAAATAATCTCTTTTCTATGAACATTAAAATACACGTTTTTAAAAGCGTTTCCTTTTAGTGCTTCCAAAGCACAGCGTGTGCCAAGGCCACCTGAAGAATCTCCGTCCTCCTCACAGGATGAAAGAGAACTGAAGTCGGGGACCTGGGAAGCCTCAGGTGCACTTTCATAATGTCTGCAGACAAAACAGAAGAGAGTCTGAGGTAGATTGTTTAGTGACCATCAGGTGGTAACAGTCACAGGGCTGTCTTTAGCTTTCATTAACACAATAGCAGTTTCTTTACTCTCAATCTACACTGAATCTCAAGTTTAAAGGCATGGCTAGCAGTTCTCAGGAACAAGACCCTTGTCTCTGTGGTGGCAACATGCAATATTACCAGTGCAGGTGTTTCTGGGAGGTTTTTTTTTTGGGGGGGGGGAACACACGGGATCTCTCCACGATGCAGACAGTGTGTGCATTTGACAGTGCCCCATTTTAGTGCAATCTGCTGCCTATAGCACGTAAAATGTCTAATGACAGTGTTCAAATGAGTAAATTCTCATCACCTGCAGGAGGGGCAGCAATGGTTATTTTCTTCAGCCTGTTGAGCAAATAGCACCCTCCACAGGAAAAAAGCCACACCTTTCATAGCAAATCCTTAAGGTTATAGCCCAGCTTCTGCCGATAGAGGTTCGTAAAGTTAAAGCTCCACTGCTTCTTCTCAGACTCTGACAGTAAAATCACTTGACTGCCAAGATGGTGAGGGCAACAGCTACATCCTCTTCCACTCTTCTGTGGCACAGCAAACTCATTCCTGGTCCATATTCGTCTGGATGGTACACTATTATCTACTGTTGACATGATTAACTCTGTTGGGTAGGCTGTTGAACTCTAGTTCCTCTAGTATTCTCTCTAAGTGTTGTATTAAGACACGTTTTTTAAACCTAGGGAAGAGAAGGGAAGTAATTTCATTTTTTCTTCCAAAAATTACAGTTAAATAACTCAGTATTATTTTGCCATGACAAACAGTATTACCAGAGGCCCTCTGTTTCCAGCATGGAAGAGCTTCATTTATTTCTGACATCAGAATGGCAAATTTAATTTGATACAGCCATCTTTCCCCAACCCAGGCAAATTCTGGGTCTTTCTTCCATAACCACCCATCTTTCTATTTCACATTTCAACTCTAGGTAACGACCATTTACTCCAGAAAATACAATGGCAGTTTGACCACTAAAACTGTAATAATTTAAGTATGTCAAAACAAAGTACTTTTGGAAAAGATTAAGATTTATTATCATGAACAAAGTTAGCATTTAACTCTGAATCATTTATATCTATACAAACCTTGCTGCTTCCTTTATAGCAAATTCAATGAAATACTTCTGAATTTCCATAGGTCCTTGTACCTCCTCAAGAAGAGAGAAGATTTTTTCATAATCTTAAAGAAAAAAATCCACACAGGTATTAGAAATAGATCTTGCAAATGCATTTTCAATAAATCTTAACAGCCCATTTATTTTGGCTGTTTTATTTTTGTAACAGCGAAATTATTTTTCTTAACAGGAAAAACAACAAAACCTAGAGTTTCACATTTCTGTATACAGTAACGTACGTAAGACAAGAAAAAAGCCAGCATACCAATACTTTGAAGTGATATTGATTATCTGGTATTCAAATGTAGCGCTGAAGAATTCTGTTCTCTTAAAAGAGCAGTATCTAGAAACACCTGCCCTTGGAAAATGCAGGCTAGGTTTAATCAGCAGAGAAGCCTTGTATATCCATGAACACACTGCCATGATTAGCAGTTAATATAAATAAAGGGATACCAAGCCATGTTTCAACCTAGAGCTGTCATTTTTGAAAGCAGAGGTTTAAAATAATTCTTCTTTCTAAGATGACTAATCTATGTGGAGCATGAGCACAATAAATATGATTGTCTTGAATAAAGTTAAAAAAAAAAAAAAAGTAGTGCAAAAGAACGAATTGGACACATTAGATCTGAAACAATGGTATTTTTTCATTTGTTTCCGTATTTTCTTATCTGAACCAACAATGAAAATATTAGTGGTGCTGACTAAGCCTGCTTACGAATGCTACAGCAAGTATAGTGAGGATATAAAGTCAGACTGTGAATACACGTACTTACTTTCTGGTTCCTCCACTACTCATACACAAGTAATCAAAAATCATTCAAAATCTGAAGTTTTATTTTCAAAATAGATCCTCATTTCAAGAGAAGTCTTCTATAGCCCTAGCCCATTTTTAATATACTAATAATGAACTTACTTCTTCCAGGTTTGCGAACCTCTTTCATCACTCTAATTTTGATATCAGCATTGCTTCCCTCCAACATCGTAGGTGTTATTTTAAATGAATTTGGCACAGATTCAGAAGTAGACTCCATCACCCGTTTTTGGTCATCTCCAGCCACGCTGTAATTTAGAGGCCCTCGAACAAGTGCATTGGTACCAGGTTTATGATCCAAGCCATCTTCATTTAAGCAATTGAACTCATCAGGTAGAGAGTCTAAGTCATTGGGTAACATTTCGTCTTCTCCCATTACAGCTGGAACCGAAGAAGCCATTTGCACAGACAAGCCATCAATCTGCTTTTCCAGCAACTGACAATTTTCTGCTTTCTTCTCTCCACTACCATCTTGGACAACACTGTTACCAGTGTCTGAAAATTAAGAAGATGTTATCTTAGTACTGCATAATTGCAGTATCAAAAACTCAGAAGGAAATTATTCTGCATCCCTTCTTGTTTGAAGTACTGTGTACAGAATTACTCAGCACTGTCAGATCACTTCAGTAGTTTTATTCACCCTTAGACGCAACCAAAGGAATACCTCCTTTTGGACTGCTACTGTCTCATATGACTGTCTTGAAGTTATTTTCTGTAATCCCGTTTCAGTGTTATGACTTCCAGGTAAACTTAAGTTTCCCCTCCTTGCCCCAGTTCCAGCAATTTTTTCTTTTTACTCTGCTGCAACAGGTGGCTAAATTAGTATTTGTGAGAAATTAAAACACTTTTTTTTTAAAAAAAAAAAAAAACTTTCCTTCCCCACTTCTCCCTTCCCCACTATAGAATACACAAATGAGAACTAAAAGCTGAAATGAAATCCTTGCTACCTCCAAACCATCATGGTGAGAAAGGTTTTTTAAAAACAGTTCAAAATTATTGCTTGTTCAGGACTTCATTAGCTATAGCAACAGCCTGTTTGTCTAAGCCAACAAAAGAAATTCAGTCCTAATTAACTCTAAAACTTGTGTCCTTTTGAATTAACCTAGAAAGCACAGACCTTTTTTTGCACAGATATTTCCACTTATGACCACACAAGCTTCTATACTACAACAACTCCAACATACCTTTATTTGTTGGCATGCCTTTGAGGTTCAGATATGATGGAGATCCAGCAGCACAGGGTGGCCCTTTCCCACCAACATGGTTTGTCACAACAGGTGGTGACTGTGGCCGTCGCAGCAGTGGTGACATGCTACGCCTTCTCTTTAGTGATGCTGGAGTATTGGGCTCTCCAGGACGCTTGATCTTATTCTGAGGCCCAGCAACAAATTCGTCTGCTTCATCTATCATCATACCCTGGAAAAGACATTTTTTTTTAAACAAGTAAAAAATAATTGCCTCATCAATTCATCACTAGAGGAATTGCCTCTGTGTTACAATTCAGTTACTTTTCAAATAATGATACAGCAGATAGCAAGGCTTCTCCTACCTTCTTATCCTGTTTGAACGGATTGCCAAATGTGTGAAGCCTTTTTGGTTGATCTGGATCAATCTCCCGAAGGGGTGAAGGCATCATTTTCAAGTACTCCTGGTAATTTCCCATTTGAGCAACAGGAACGCTGTGAAGGCAGTCTGCAGCAGAACAAGGTATCTAAATTTAGTCTACCTTAAAACTAAAGAAATACAAGCCTCATATGCTTCCATTTCAAGTGTTAGCATTTAAGAACTAGAAATCACTATTTCTTCCCACTACAAAGGAAAAGCAAAAGGCAAATAAAGCCCCCCTTTCCTTTCACCATCCCTGTAAAACCATACACTGCATCCTGTTGTATAGGAAAGCTCACCCATTAAATTTATTTTTAAAATCCCAAGCACGCACAACATGTTTTGTGACAGAAGGCAGAAGTTTCATTCTTTTCCTTCAGAATCTAGGGAAGGACGACTGACCCAACAAATGATGCAAAGTCTACTTCCGCTCCCACACCGCGGACAGAAACACTACTTAGGTGAATTAAATAGCTGTACCAGACTGTTAATAGATAATTGTGGCCATTTACCTTCATCCTGCCCCACGATATGCCTGTGTGTTTTCAGAAGATTGGTTCTCATTCTAGTTAGCTGATCTAGAAGACTGCGACGGGGAATATCATATGCATTTCTGAATGCCTGTGGCTTCAAATCCTAGTTTTATAATAAAAAAGTAACTTTCAGTTAACCCACAAGTTCTCGTGCACAAAGAAATTACTCTATGAACTGTAATAATGTTAACTAATAAAAACTATTGTGAAACAACTTCAGATCTTCCTAACTGGATACAGCAGACTCAACCCTTTTCAACAAAACCTCATTCAGCATTATCTCTTTCAGCTTTATTCAAACTAACCAGGTTAACTCCTGGACTAACAATACGAGCTGTCTTTTGCAGAGGTTGTCACTTTCATCACCGTTGTCTTTGACTGTGGGATTTTCAAACTGTGTCCCAAAAGCATGTGCAAAAAATTGCATTTGCTCCTCTCACTGCTTATGCCTATGGTACATTCTTCACAATTCAGCAGATATACTTCCTTCCTTCTTCTACATTAAGTCCATAGAAGTTACCCATTTAAAACAGATCAACTGCTTAATCATGCAAGATCTCTATCCTGTTTACCTTGTTTAAGAGTCCTATGTGGAAGCCAGCAAATTCTTTAACATTCATTTCCGCCAGTCTCAGTGGAGATTCCCCAGTGATCCCTTGCAGCAGTTGCTTAAAATCCCTACTGTGTACCAAGGAGAGGCCACTGGAGTGATTTTTCACTTTTATTCCAATTTCTTGTGGAACTTTCTTACCCACTGAACCTATTATTCGTTCCGACTCTATTTTTGTCTAAAATGGAATCATATCGTGAGTTAAAGAATCAGCATGCATTGCAGATTTCCAGTACAAAACACATAGTACATGAACAGAATAAAACTACAGTTTAGTTCCCAACCACTCAACTACCTGCCCAGGGATATACAGTAGAATAAAATCCTCGTGCTAGCATATAGAAAAAATATTTAGCCAGTTATCTAAATTTATATGCCAGTAGGTGGTCTGTGAACATCCCTGATTTTGCTGCAAGTCTGTGACTTTCTTTATGTGCTCCTGAAAAATCGTCTTTAAAAGGAAAGAAATAATGACAGGTGTGATACCTTAGGTTACTGTCAAGCTACATCTAAAACCGTATTCAGATACAGTAACATCAGATTTCATTTTTGAAACAGTCTAAGTACCAAGGTTTGCAACAAGATGAACAGTAGTAGAACCTGCATGTAATTTACTTCATCGTGAAGTTTCTAAAAAGATGTTACTTCTCTAATTAACACAGGTTTCTTATTAATAGCTACAGATAATTCTACTGTATTAAGTTTTAAGTGAATTCAAAGCAAGATTTTTTAAACCACCTGCAATACCTCAAAAACACCACAGTGATTGCAACCCACTTCCCCCACATCTCATCTTCTACAGGATTTGCTTTATTATCTGTGGGAAACTCTGAATTTAAGGGCAGCAGGAGCACTACACAATTCTGGCACTGCTTGCCCCTGCATAGGAGCCTATAATGCATGCAACACATTTAAACTGTTTCACAGGTTGAGGAAGTCTGTGAAAACCACAGTAGCCATATCAAGCCATTCCAACTCCATATTGCAGATAATAGAGTTTGCATGTCATTACTGAAATACCACAGGAAGCTTTATATCTAAAAGATGCTCAGTCATTCTGAGGCTTTTGGAATGTAGTTTGTGCATTCTTTAAGGAGGAGGATCTTTTCTTTGTAATTTCTAAACGCTGCACTGCTTTGCTGCTGACTTCTAGATATTGAAATACTGTTACAGGAACTGTTCGTGCTAAGGAGGCATGGCTTTCAGAGTTACACCTCAAAGGGCATTCTTGACAAAGACAGAACGCCATGTAAGACTATTTCCCACCAGGTCACACAACACACGTAATGGATTTGACCTGAAGGAAACAGGGAGCTCAGATATAAATGAATTATGATCTTATTCCCCATGGCCAGGAATGTATACTGTTTGCAATGTACACACTGCCAAGGCATCCGTGGGAATAAATATGAAACTGAGAGCAAGCCTCTGACTTCAGCTGTGATGAATAATAGCAAGAGCAGTCATAAATCCAATTAGTGATAATCTTTGGAATTTAAAGGTCTAGCAGACACTTAAAATGTAGCTGAAATTCTCCTCACTCCCCTCCACCACTTACAGAAGGCACAATCACTGGCTATAAGGTCACTCTAGATTCATCTGCATTTGTTGTGGAACTGTTCACCCATCTATGATTATAATGTATACTGCACACCCAAATGAACTCCCACAGGGAATAACTGTGTTATAATGAGATTACCACAAACTAAATAATCAACGCACTTCTAATTGCAAAGGTTTTATCAATACTACCTGTTGGCTGAGTTTTTTAAGGTAAGAGATAACACTGTAACTAAGTCCACAATCTAAATTATCTGATATCAGATTTGGAGCTCCCATCATCCTTAGGGCTTTCTTTAATGGCTATAAGGAAAACAAAATACACAATAGTAAGAGAGTAAGTCTTTAAAAAAAAATTGTAAAAGATCAATTACAGGAAGCTAAGGCACATGGATTAGTGCTCTAGCTTTTCCACTTTTGGCAACTAAAATTCAAGTCTATTCAGATAACATGTGACATGAGTTTGGTTGTCTAACTAGCTTGCAATGGACATTATGCCACATTACCAAGACACCGCACAGCATGGTGCCACTGGCAATTTCCACTCAGAGGCTCAGTACCAGAATAGCCGGGATGATGCAAGTCCGTATTGAGGTGCATTGTCCAAGCTACACGTAAAAGGTGACATGGTTCCTCCCCCCCACCCTTTATCTGGCCCAGCCAGTTCTCTTAGCATGAGTTTTTCAAGTTCTAGCAGTTCACCCACATTAATAACCAAACAGATCTGCCTCTTCCTTACCAAGTTACAAAAATAAGGCCAAATTTGGTTACAATCTAAAGTGTACTAGATCAAAGCTCATTTAATATTTAACGAACTGAAAACATTTAATATTTTAATATCATTATTATTGCTCAATATTACTAGAAAAGTATTTATTTCATTAAAAAAAGATGGACCTGATCTACATACCTCTGCAAAACAGAATGTTTACTACCAAAATTTTCATCAAATTTACGTAAACAAAATTTACTAGGAAGAGGTATGATGCACAGGATTCTGGTCACACCAGCCATCATTACACCCAGGAGCACAAAATGAGAAAAGGAACATACCAGTAAGTAGTAAGGAGGCATTGTTTTTAAGTAGTTGTCAAAAGCCTGTCGCCACTTCAGATTTGGCTTAAGTTTGTGAACCTTAAACAAGTCATCTGCAACAAGGAAAACAACAAAAGAAGGTTTTGTTTATAGAGTCCCAGACCGTTACAATTAACCAAAATTCAACTGCCAAGTTTCCTCCCACTTTCCTTCTCCCTCCCCCCACCTCCCAATGGGGCTTCCCCACAAAAACTGGTCTTAACCTTAGGTTTGAAGGGCTTTGAATCCCCAGTCCTAGCTGTAGGAGATACTCCAGAACAATTCCTCATCACAGGTGAACTTATGAGAACACCAGACTTTAAAACTGCACACAACTACTAGTAACATGGTAGATGCAACAGATGTGCCTCTCTTGCATCATCTAAGACTCTCTGCATTAGCCAAACAACATTCACTTGGTTCCATTTCCATTTTCAGCTCAGCTGTCTTTTGTTCAACCTGTATGATGAATTCTGGTCTTCAATTTAAAAAAGTAACAATAATCAGAGCAGGGAATCCTTATGGCCATCTTTGCTGGACTCCGCTAGCAACGGCGAGCAGCTACCCCCAGCAGACAAGGGGTGCACCTTCAGCACCACTGCCTGCCTCTTGCCAGAGCAGCAAACTCTCCCACAGATGTAGATGAGTGAAGGTAATTAGCTACAAAAACTGCTGCCTGACAAGACAGGGGCAACCAGACAGATTATTTCCTTTGCAAAGTGTTTTAGAAATACCTTGTTCGCTCTAGAGGTGTGTATATTGCCATTTAGAAATCACTGAGTCGAAGCACATACTCATTTGCTGTGCATGCTGTAACAGCGATTTCTAAATATCAGAAGTGAACACAGTATCCTGCAATTAATCGTTTGAAATTATAAATTATCAACTCAGATCAAGCTTCTCCTTAGTTGGGCAATAACATGCTGGCAAAGTGAGGCTAGGGGAAGTTAAATACAGAACTGGAGAAAGGGATGTCCAAAAATCAACTGCGGAGAGCTGCAGGAGATGGAGATGCACACAGAGGAGGGTGCGAGAAAGACAGATGCAGCAAGGAAATTGTTTTCTCCAGATTGAGCTTTCAGGAAGATATATTTGGAGAAGAAAATTTGACTTGCATAGTATTCTGCACAAATGGAACAGATGTTAAGATACAATTTTCCAAGTTCTCATAGTCAAACCACACTTAATTACAGGTATTTTCTAATCTAAATTAATTCTGTATCATGTAAAAACCACACTACAGATGCTCTAGTTCTCTTTCCTGGCCTGAAGGAAGTGGGGTGCAGTTTGAGAGGACAAATTAGAACTCAATTTTACATCTCAATATGCTTAGCACTATTATCCAAAAGAGCCCATGGTAGTACCATGAGGCAAGTGGCAAACAGAAAATAATGTCCATTCTTATCTTATAAGCCCATTAGCTCTTTGTCGCAAAAAGGAAGATGAACTATACCTCCCTCACAAAATTAAAAATTAAAAATATCAGTCCTGTAAAATATTCAGTGTTAGAGCATCTTAATATTTTAAAGCTTATGAGTTGGCTCTGAGCACAGCTTGAACCTTCAACTCCTTAACAACAGTTTACTACTTGCTCAATTCTTCCTCCTCGGCTATATCTTCCAGCATATAGCCCCTTAAGTCTGACGGCACAGCCACTCTTAAATGGCACAGATTTTCATAATACATACTGGTTCAACCACCCATGGTTCTTAGTCTGCATCATGGCTGCAGTCCGAGAAATCAAATGCAGAAGCACCTCCCTCATCTTTGCTATCCAAATAAGAAGTTTTCAAATCTAAGTGGAGCTTCAGCAAAGATTTGTCTGTCTTATCTACAGAGAGCCTCCCCACAGCGTGAGCTTCCTTTAAAAGGAAGAAAGTCACAGTGATAAACATGGCCACAAGTCAAGAAGAACACCACCGTCACCATCTTACCTGCCTCTATAGCAAGAGTTTGACATGCACTGTCAACAGAGTGCAACACAGGCACTTGAAATGCACTCTTTCCACCGTGCACTGGGCTGCACATAACCATTTATATAAATAAGGAAACAAACATAACTCAGTTAACTAGTTCACTCATGGATTAAATCCAAACCTTTTGTAGATAAAATCCAAAAGCACTGAAATCATCTTTTCATAGTTTTAATCCAACCTATTGATTTTCTGGATAGTCCAGAAACCAGTACAATATTCTTTTCACTTCTAAACTCAGAGGGAGACAAAAGCACTGGATAACTGGGAAGATGGCAATAGAAACAACCAGTAAAGGGCCACAAGTTGTAGCAATTCCAAGAGAACAGGTAAAACTACAGACAGATCAGTTAATTTGTGCTCCAAATGCTCTTTATCCACTTCAAACTAACGTACAAAATGACCAAATCATGACAAGCCAAGACAGCAATACACAGCTTCAGTAACCAGTGCCACATAAGGGGACTTGATGCACCTTCAAACTCAGTGAACAAAAGGGAGAGAAAAAGTGTGCAAGAGAGAAGGGTCAGCAGGCAATTTTAGTAGTTTGGCAAGAGCCTAATTACCAGAACAGATCATTTGACATTCTAGTTGTGACTGTTTATACCATGTAACCAAAAAAAAAAAAAAAGTTGGAATTTTTTATTTTGGTCTTATCACTACCCATACTAAATTTCACCTGAACAAGTGTACCACCATTCCCTGAGCTTTCTGATGTCTCTGCACTAATAGACACGCCCATGTTTTAAGCAGTGGGAGACTCATGCTTTTACATTCAAGAAGAGCAATATTCTTCCCTGCAAAAAATCTAGCCTAAGTATAAGGAGCTACAACATAAAATAGTATCCAACACTAAAAAAGGTATCGTACTTTTTCCATTGGTACAAAATGTTTGGCCCTCCCTCCTAGTGCAGGAGCATCCTATGTTCACATTTGTGAGAAAGACAACCCTTGGTTTCCAAAATATGAAATCATTACTTGCAGGTTCGCTCAAGCAGCCTGTAAAATCATCAAAGGAAACGATCCATATTGCAGTCTTTCACAGGCAGCCATTTTCTAAATGCTCATCCTTCTGCATATTTAGATCCACACAGAAAGGCTATTCACCACCTTCTCATGGTATTTTCATCACAGCCGTTTCAATACTACTGCTGCTGACCCTCCCAGTGAATCATCACTCCTGTTGCCCAGCAGTATCATCAAATCTATAGAACGTGATACACAATTTGCCTCCTTCCATCATGGACCACAACTTGCTTCAGTTGGCTCAAGCATCACCTGCAATCTCCTTCATGCATACCTACCCTACCTTTTAGGACTGTCTCCTATACTCTTTACCAAAAATAGGATTAAGGCTTGCCCTGCTCAAGAATGCAGAAATACAGAAATGCACGGAAAAAAAAATCTTCAGCATCTTGTGATCTGTTCATAATGCTTGAACACACCTAAGTCACTCATAAGACAGTACAAATGATACAGTTGTGAGGTGTTTTTGACTTGTCTGAAAGAGACAAAAAAAGGAAGGGAGAGATCTATCCACGGTACTATACCAGGACAAGTCCCACTTCTCCAACACAGTATGGGCAGTAGCCGCTTGAACCTCAAATGGTGAACCAACACTGGTGGGCTGGATACGCTAAGTTTCTGCTGGGTTTGGAAGTTCTCACATCTTTTTTAACCTGGGTGAGAGTAATAGAAGGGGCCAGCTCCACTTTCAGGTTTAGGTATATTCCACAGAACTTCATTCCACCATGCCTTAGAGACCAAGGATAAACAAAGTTCTGGAACAAGATCTGAAGGTAACACTACATGTATGCTTTTGTGTTTACAACAAAGAATGCTGTGCATTCACATTCTAGAGAAAACATCCATTTTACAACTTGCACAATGTGGAAGCTCCATGTTCTCCTTTAAACAGCCTTCACAAATTTAAGATGTGTGATACCAGGCAGATGTGAGTGACCTGAAGAATAGCATTACACATACTGAAAAGGTGCTTTTTTCCAAAAAAAAAAAAAAAAAGCAGGAAGAGCTTTATAACCCTGCAAAAAAGGCAGGAGGAAGACATGAACTCCCAGGGAAGACATAGCAGAACTGCAAACAAACATCAAAAGAACATCAAAACAAATAGGGAAATTCTTTTAGAATCAGTAATGACTTTTCAGCAAGTGGACCTGCAGCAGTAATGCATTAGCCACCAGCTTACAGAAAATGCTAAATTAGTCTTGAAGGATCCTGCTTGCACACTTTACGACAACTGTTAGGCTACAAGGATGATTATGTAAGGCAGCCACCTTACCCAGCAAGCACAAATTTCTTTATTTGATTATGACCAGGATTAGGAAAAAGCAATCCCAAGTTGTTTTCCAGAACTAAATGCAACAATCTTGTGCAAGAAAGTAATAATCAAGTTTGTGTTCATTCTCTCCGATTTCCACTTCTATTTTCTATCTATATAAATTTTACTTTCTATCTATATTTATTTTTTATCTATATAAACAGAACAAAAAAGTCCTAGAGCATCTGCAACTAAAAGGTTTGGTAACATCCAAGAAACTCTCCTCTCTGCCATTATCTTTATGCCAAAACCCTAATAGACATAATTATTATGGCAGCTACTCACACAGCACCTTCTCATACTGTCTTTCCTGTAGAAAGTAGTTTATTGTGAGTATGAAAAACACTGGTTCTTTGGGCAGGGAAGAAATGTAGGCTGTTTCACTACTCTATTCCTTCTTACTCCTCTAAACAGCATCAGGGAATTCCCTCTTCCCAACACCCGTAACACTGAATCTGATCTTCCAGAAAAAAAAATTAGCTGCTACAAGAGCAACGGCAAAACCTGGATACACCACACCCTAAATGAGGGAAAAGAATGGAGGTTGAAGCTTACTCCAGGTTAAGGAAGAGGCTACGTGTCTAGGAGGTGAACAGCATCAAACATGCACTGGAAGCAGGTAGCTCTCCTCCTCTGCTGGAGAGAAAAAAAGGGAGAGGGGGTATGAAAATCCTCTCCTCCCAAATGATATTAAAGAGTTTGCAACATTCTCTACTCTCCATTCTCCGTTATTTCATAACGTCTCAAACTAAGGCAGAACACTAACCACTTTTTTCGTTTTTATTCTCAAGTAGCTGCATCAGCAGTCCAACATAAATTTATTACCTACCTAACAATGGAAGTAAAACAGGATAGTTGTAAGGCATCACAAAGAGGTTTACACAGGTTAGAGTAGTGCTTGCTTTTAAATACCCAAATGGATGGCCAAGTTCACTGTATTTTCCACTGCTACTCACAAATACCTGATAAAGAAAAAAATATATATATCACTATTGGAAGAACATGAAGAATACTAAGCATAGAACATTTTAAAAACAATCTGAATCTTACTGCATTAAGGCAACAAGTTATCAACATCAGGATGAGCATGCACTTACACTTCCCAGTCACAAAACGCAAACATGCAACATTTAGCATACTCCCAGTCAGTGTGGAAACGCTCTTCACAATATAATCCTTAGTGCTTTAGTGAGCCTACTTAAGTGATGCTCTGAAAAGATTTTGAAATTATTTGAAATAGGTTAAGGGACATCTGTGACGGTTATGTTAATAAACAATGCATTTGAAATTACTCTTCTGACCTGTAAAATAGCAGGACTAGAATTTACAACACTGATTAAAGGAAATCTAAAACTTCTTACACATACATATCAAGCATTACAAACAGGAATATGCAGGAATCACATCAAGTGTCCACACTCTTAATGTTGAGCCCATTTCCCTAGTATGCATGGGTCTGTTAAGCAGGTTGGAGAAGAAAAGCAGTTTTTCGAAAATAGCAGGAAAATTTAATAACAAGACTGTCTGGAATCCTTGGGCAAATAATCTATCTAAGAATGCTTTAAGGCCACTTTTGAAGTAAGTTTATTAGAAGTAACTTCAATTTTTCAATTAAAACTAACTTCAAAAATACATCTTATGCTTTCAGTTAAGTTTTAATATTTATTAGGCAAACAAAAATAGAAGATAGACTTCTAGTCCCATCCTTCTGGGTAAGATCCCACACTAATCAAACTCCTCTTGTACCCAATAAGCTACCCTTTACAAGAACAGCATTTAGAAGGGATTTACAAGCCTTATTTTATAGAGGACGCAAGAACATGTCACTTATCCAAAATCGCAAAAGAGCATGTGACAAAGGATTTCAACATCAGAACTTTGGCTTCTTCTAGGCCAATCTCATCAGCAGTTTCCATTCAATTCCCACTAGCAGTTTCAATTAGTGGAAATTGTTACCTAATCAACATCTGCAGCTATGATAGAAACTAGCATAGTTTCCCCAAAAGCAAATGAAAGCCTACAGAGAATTTCAATTTAGCCAAGAATGGAACCTGTGGGACGCATTTCTTAGCAAAATGAAATGGACCTAGAAACAGAATTAAATGAGATTACAAAGCCTGTAGAGGGATCACTCATTCTAACTCCTGATAATTCTATTAGGAAGAAGGTAACTGAAACCTGGACACATTTCTTCTCATCAACTGCAGAATCTCACACCAGACCCCAGCTCTCCAAGGCTTACACAAACTAAGGTACTACCACTTCAGGATACCCGTTTATTTGATTGTAGAAACGTAAGTGCAAATACCTGCCAGCAGGTATGGGGAGATTTTCGTTCCAAGATGTACTGTGTTAAGGGCGAAGGCTCAAGCTCATACTTGTCAAAAGGAAGCTTGTCTATTACCATTGGCTCACAATCAACACAGGAGAATCTCACAACAGGGTGAGCTGTGCGCGGAGGCTAAAAGGAAGTAGAGAAACACATCAATTATCTAGTATTTGTGGTAAACAAATCAACCCTCAGAAAACAAATTATTCATAAACATACATTTTACTATCTTGTAAGCTTAAACTTTCAACTTCCAATTTATTTCAAAAAAAGAAAGGGCACAAGTTCCTACAACAGAATATAAAGTAACGTATTATTTCTCTAACTTAATAACATACATGTGCACACAGGCACACACATTCTTCCCACCAATAGAAAAATAAGGTTAGCATTCCACTATTTATCTTGATATTTAGAAGCCTCCATGCCAGTCAACCTGTAGCACAGATGGGTTTAAAGAAAACTTCCAACTCTTTTTCTTAGCTTGATGTTCGCAGAATTAAAGATGTGAAACTGCTCACTTCACAAAGAATATCAAGATACTCCCTGTTGAATTTGATTTCTTTTCCTCTTGAATCATGGGGGGCGGGGTAACTGTATCTTGAGCACTTGCGAAGTTTAGAAAGAGAACATTCCTAACAAGAGAGATACCTAGAAAGCCTAGCAAGATAAGCCAAATGCATGATTGTTTCATTAAGAAAGGATGAATGAAGTTAATGATCTTTTTATCTCATTTTCTGAATGGATAACTCTTCTATTTCAGTTTTAATTCCTTCTGCGAGTGAAAGAAGAGTCCACATCTGAAGTACTAAGAAAAAATATGGTTGATCTATCCTCCTCATCAAAAACAAATACTCTGTGTTCCATCCAAAATAGATTTTATATCACAACTTTTAGTCAGAAGCTTTATATGATGTAATTCGGAGTTCAATTTCATAATCTTTTGAAGATTTTTTTAAACCAAACTAATCAAACATACACATGGAAGTAATGCTTCCAGATAAAAAAAGCAAAATAAAAATCACAGCATACAGTATCTACATTAGGTTATATTAGTCTGTGTTTAAAAGTTTTAACTATTCTTTTCAAGCAAAGACAGCTTGCATTAGCAAACACAGAAAGTCAAAAAGTACTTGATTATTAATTTTCAGTCTGTTTAATTAGGTGTAGAATCCTTTTTTCAGTTCTTGACTTACCAGTGTTGGTGAATTCTGATCAGGCCAAAAAGATTCTGGGATTGGCCAATGCCCAACAGGAACACCAGTTTTAGGGTTAGGCCGTACATAAATGAGTTTATGACAACTATGCCACGGTTGAGAAGCAAATGAATTGATGGGTCTGGATGAATCAACAAGTCCATCTAAAATTTAAACAAAGCAAAATAAAAAATAAAATAAAAAGCTACATGGCATGCATTTGTCTCCCCGCAAAATTTTTCTGTTAGCAACCAATAAGATGTTTCACTCCAACTGTTTCAAAGACACGGGATCTTCACATCAGTGGCTGAAAAAACTACGTAAAAACTTGTGTAGAACAGCATCATCTGAGAAAAAATGTACACATTTGCCCACATCCACCCTTCTGCTCCTGTGGCACAGCAATTAGCTCATTAGTGCAGCAGGGTACTTTCATATTATGGAAAATGTTATTTGGGTGTGCATATTCATCTAAGTTCAGTACTTTGACATACATCTGATACGCAACAGCAAGTCTATCATTTTCAGTTCTGCTGCACCTGTAGAGACTGATAATTTGCATTTGCAGTCTTTCTATACGGGATACAAAGCTCACTGGCTGGTGCGAAACTGAAAGTGAAGAAAAGTTTCATGAAGAAGTCAGATGCAGCTGGCAGGAGCAGCTTTTGTCACATTTTTAATTAGTAAGAGGTCACAAATCACTTAAACCCCACTGTCTACTGGGAAGAGCAGTGTTCTGGCAGTCCATCGTAATGTACCAGCACAGAATTCCTCCACACTGAGCACAAAGAAGTCTGCAGCAGTACAGAATCTCAGAATTATTTTCCAAAGACTGCACTTCAAGGCAAGTGACACAGAAGAGATCACGGATTTCAAGAATCTTTTTCATCTGAAGAACACTTTACTGCATTGCCCTGCTTTAAACAGCTGGCCAATAATACTGTGCAAAACACCTTTCAGACCTTTCAGTTACATACCACTTTTATTTCTCTGCATTGTATGTACAGTGATTTTTAAATTTGGTGAACAGCATCACATTTCTCTTTAGTTGAGGATTTCCACAGTTTATGTAAAGACAGAAGCTCTCCATCTTTTTGTGCATGTGTATTCACAGCACATTACCATTTAAAATGTGACAAAAGAAAAAAAAAAAAAAAAAAAAAAACATTTTCACCAGCTGTTTTGCCACATAAGAGAACATTTGTGCCAACAGAGACCCAAGAATCTGCTGAAGTGCTATCCTGCGAGGCCTTACAGGAAAGCCTTAAGCATACTTACAATAGAATGACATTATTAAGCAAAAAGAGAAAAAATATATACAAGGCAAGAAAAAGGTGATTAAAAAAAGAAAGGAAAGTAGGGGTAAAACTGGCTGTGCAAGGATGCTCGGGGACCCTAAAAGCTATTAAGCTTCTGACATTCCAGAAATATCCTAATTTCCTAAGTATTAACTGGTCAGCTCTCTCCTTCCTTTCAGCCATGAAATTCTGCAAATCCAAAAGATTTGTCCACATTAAGAATGCATTTTTCTATTCCGTTATGTACTTCACTTGCAGCTATCAAAATAATCCCTTGTTCTCTGCACTGAGTTTTTCACTTGCAGCTATCAACACTCAATTGAAGTTTACTGTGTTTGTGATCAATTAACAGAATGAAAATGTCCAGCAAATTCAGCGCTGAAATTACTTTAGAAATTATTAAGGACTCAAATACACTAGTCCCAAACTTAGTTCATTTCAAACAAAGTTTTGACAGCAGTAATTCAAACTTTATCACTTCTTACAAATATTCACGTCCCTCTGTTAATCCCTTCAGCCCTCCAAATAGAGTTTTAAAAAAGTGCCAGGAGAGCTAGTAGCAAGCAGGTAAATTATCCATTCAAGTGTGTGCAAACATACAGCACTTTTTAACTTACCGAGTTAAAATATAATGAAAAATATAGCTAAGACAAGGCTAAACCAACAACTCTAAAGTTATGAAAAGTACACCCATCGTGAATTGGGGTAATTAAAGAGAAATCAGAACTCTATCGCTGAAGCACATAAGCTCTATATAGCTTAATCACTTTTTTAGATTAGGCATCTGAGAAATCCTGTGCACTATAGTGAAAAACTAAAAGGAAGGAAATTGAAGACACTAAAGGGGATTTGCATGCATATACAACACTTTAAAAAAAAAAAAAAAAAAAAACATTAACAGGAACAAATGGTTACTGTACCTTCTCCAATAGGAGCTGGATCTGGTCCTGACTTTTCGAAGTTAATAACAACTCCACTTTGGACTTTCTGAACTAGAGATTCTAAACATTGATTCAACATTCTTTGTGTCCGAACACAGTAGGAACGACCTATACAAGATATCATTAAGATTACTCAGAGCTTGCTTTCATATTTTCCCTCTGTAATTTAAGGAAGACATTTTGTTATGTAAGCCATACTGCCTAGACTTTCAGCTTTATCTAAAATAATAGCAACAAGATTAGTAGTAGTTGATGTTAAATACTTTTCAAATGCAATGAAACCAAAGAAGAAAAAGAAAAAAAAGCTGCTTAGATTTTACTATTTCCTTAAAAAATAAAAAAGCCAGGAAAGCTAAATCAGGCTGGACCAAGGCCAGGTTTATAAGGGCCTTTAACAGCCTCCAATTTCACCAAATCTGCATGCCCTGTCTGCTTTTGGCTACCCAAACTTAATCAACTCCAGTACAACCCCAAACTTCTTCTCCCATGCAACACTTTCAAGCACCAATTTAACAAAAATTCTGATGAAGATTTTGACTCCAGAATTAATTTTAAGATCAAATTTAGCTTAATAGCCCTTTAGCAGAATTAAAATCCCTGTAATACAGCTCCACCTCAATTCAACATTTAAATAACAAATCTCGTGAGTGAGCAAGATGAACTTCTGGAAGGACAATCCAAGAAATTTTCAAATCTTTCCTATTAGCGCTTGAGCAAATGCTCTTAGAGCCACAAGATCTGAAATACGAATATGGTTTTATTTTAAAGTTCTTCTGTGCTACAGGAAACCAAGCTCAAGAAGCACCACACACATTCAGATGGACACAGAGTAATTAATATGAAGAAAAGCTAGGAAAGATTAATCAAGGGGAAATAAATGTTTTAAGGCAAATGACAAACGTAAGCCAAAGCAAAGTAATATCCAGTTACCTCCTGTAACTTCACACATCTGTGTGATAGCAGATTCATCAGTAGGCACACTCCCAAGCTGCTCTGGTTCAGCTGATGCAGCTCCGGGCAAACGCAGCACTAGAGCAAACAGTCTTTGATCCCAACGAAATGGTTCTTTGGTTAGTTCACTCCCAGGCAAAGGAGAATTCAAAGGAAGATGAAGCTGTTAAAGAAAAATTCAGGAGTATTTTCAAGTATTTGACAAGCCAACTAAAAAAATAATATCAAAATTTATCCATTACTCTGCAAAGGACCCCATTTCTCTTCTAACCACTAGTTCATCTGAGGCTATAGTTTGGAAATCCACATGGGCTATGAATTTAGGGGTTGGGCAACCACACCATAGCTAGTCGCTTTTCTCTGTAGAACAGGCTGACGGAACAGAGATACTCTTTGCAGGATAAAAACAATTAGCATTCATCTCAGCATAGTGCCAACTTGCAAGATCATGATTCGAAAGAATTTAATACAAGTTTACCTCCTCTTGAACTCCAGCTGTATTTGTCAGTTTGTTTCCATCTGTGATGGTAATCAAAATAGATGGCTCCAAAAAGAAGGGGTTCCTTCCCTAGAGACAAAAGCACAGGAATGCTAAGAGTAACCTTAACACTCAGTTGTAGATTATTGTCACTATAAAGTAAGCACTAAGATGAGCTATTTTTCAGAACAACCCTGAAGTTTACTTTCAACAGGTGTGGAACCACACAGAACTGTGTAACAAGTGCTACTCTGCACGTGCACACACAGGCATTCTAAACACATTTTTAGAATTACTAGTCTTTTTCCTCCTGTAATGGCTACAAACCCTTCTACTCCACAAAAGGAATAAATAAGTTAATACATAGCTACTCAGTGAACTCGGTAATCTATGGTAGCAGTGAGGCAAAAACAGAGTACTTTGAACTGGAACTTCTGAATGTGAGAAAAGGGAAAGGCAGGACAAACTACAGACAGAACAGAACTGAAAAGCAGATGTGCTGCCATCCAGTGTACATGCTCCAATGCAGCAACTGTACATCTATACTCTCTCTGGGTTATTTACATTACTGCTTTGTAGTTCAACAAGAAAAGAAGTGCTAGCGTATTTCATGGTATGCTCAGGAAATGTAAAAAGAAAAACAATTTACTATCAAGATTTAACACACAAGCTATCCAAAAGAACAATTATAAAACAGAAAAAGCAAAAAGATATACTTGAACCACCAAAATCCCCCCTACTATAATTGAGAAGCATACACAAATAAAAAGGAAGACTACGAAGAGATTGTTACCTGTCCATAGTTGTCTATTCCAGACACTAATCTATTGAGATTTAACAAGTCAAATGAAGATCTGAGTGCCTGACCAAGGGTTGTTAGTCCTGATGCCTGCAGATTTTTCAGTTCATTCATAAACGTTGCGTGGTTTTCTTTCCACCCGGCCTGTTACATAAAACAAAAAAGCTTTTCAGATTTGCAACAACTAGAACCAACTGTGAGTTGTCATTAACCTCCCTTCCCACCAATAAAAGGATATCCCTCATTATTCAGTGTTCCACACACCTAATCCATGTCTGCAGAACTTGATGTGAAATATACTTGATGTGAAATATACTGTATACATACCATGGGATACTCACAAAATACACACATTAAAGTGCTTGAAGAGCACTAAAGAGCAATGATAAAAGATACAAGCAGCAGCATCTTTGCTTCTTCTGCCTTATGCCCACCTCCCTTCCATCCTTTCCTCCACAAAGATTTGGGTCAGGTTTGCTTTCCTGAACCAAGTCAAGAATCGTATTAGTGCAGGGGGAGAAGAAAAATGCTGCACTGGGCAAAGGAAGGACAAAACTGGCTTAGCTTAATCGCCAAACTGCACTCAAAGTTCAAAGGCACCGTGCAGCGTGGGTTCAATCAGACAGGTCAGTGTCAATAAAACACCATCCGTTCCCTCACAACCGTGGCTTAACAAAATACAGCATCTCATCAGCTGGGCCACTGCAACTCCCCACGCATGCGCTTAGCCCAAGGCAAGCAACAAGTGCCAACGTGGGCTCCCTCTTTTGGAGAAGCGTTAACCATCTTTTACCTCCTCCCCCCAAAGTAAAACACCACCAAATCCCAACAAGATGTGTTATCCTAAAAAAAAATCTTTAATGAAAATTTGCAACTAACGAACAGTATCTCTAACTAATCTCAACTCTCAGGAAAACCCCCAGAGGTCACTGCCCTGGGAGTATTCAGCACTTGCTGTTCTGCCTGTCCCGAGGTCTCTGATGGCAAAGTACCCAAACGCACACTGAGTACCTCAGCTCAGAAAGCCCAGAGGGTTTCCAATCTCCAGATGACACGTCAGAGCATACAGCATCCCCTAACGAACAACTGCCATTCTTCAGATCCCCAACTTTGTCATTCTGGATGAGCTCTGTGCCAAGCTGGGGAGGGTTTCCCCACCCAAAATCCAGAATTTTTCCTTTAAATGAGCAATTACAAAAAACTTTTTGCATGCACTTTATAAACCCTTCAGTGCAATCAAAAACTGCTACGTTTGGTCTTGTACAAACCGGCTATCAAACGAGTCACGTTTCTTGGGAGCAGCCAGGTTGCAGTTCAAAAGGCGTTTTTCCATGCGACTGCTATTTGAGTTGCCTTACAGCAAAGACACATCAGGGAGTAAAACATTTACAAAGCAAACTCTATTCCTAGTCTACAACTCTAGATGGGAACTCTAATGAATTTAAGAGTTTATTTTCTAAATAAACAGTAACAGGCTTCACCGATATTTCAGGATTCTGCTATTTTCCCATTCTGAAAACATTTGCTCGGCTTCCGACTCCCACCGCGTTAGATCCAGCTGCAGTGCAGTCAGCTAACTGCCTGCCAAGCGGGCAACCAAGCAAGCTGAACATACAAGGAGGAGCTCATCACCAGTGGCTTGTCTTCGAAGGAAACTACTGTTCATTGTACCACCTCTCACAGGTTCTTCGAAGATAAACCAGAGGAGACCTGTACCATTCGAATAATACCAAGGAATTTTTAATTAAGTGTACAAGGACAAAGGCGACACTTCCTGGTTTCATACACGATTTTAAAATAAAGATAAGTTAACATACTACGTTCTCTAACCTAACCTTAAAACAAGTTGTTTTTGTTTGGTTTGTTTGTTTGCTTGTTTTGCTTTTATTAAAAACACCGGAGTTAATGACAAGAAGGCTTACTTCTGTAAAATGTGTCTCCCAGAAAGACTCTGGTCAATGTGGGTAATTAAACCCGTATTTCAGAGACAGAAACTAGAGCCCAAGGAACTCTATTTTCTCTTCTCCATGCATGCAGTAGAATCATTCTTAGGGCAAAACAAGGAGTCAGGTATGTAACACAGAGCATATGGATAACTAATTCAACAAAGCACTTTAAAGTGATTAAATAACAATCCTTCCTAAATTCAAAATACTACCACTGATGCTGCTTAGAAAAAAAAAAATTGCTTTTATGAAACACTACTTCCACTTGCCAGCAGAAATGCTAAGCAGCAATTTCAAAACAAACAAATAAAATCCACCACACACCAATGTTAAGACCACCAAACTCAAACATACCCAAAACACGTATCCTCTACAGGTCAGTAATTTTTAAGTCAAAACTAAGTATCAGTTATTTTAGTTGTTTATGAACCAATTATAACATGGAGTAATTTCTCATTATCTTCAACATTACACTCCCACTTAGGTTTACGCCCGGAGTTTATTAATAGCAATTTGAGCAGCCTTTATCTTGTTACCATGTTACTACGTTATCTTTTGGGAGTTTAGATGAACAAAGCAATTTTAGCCTCTATGTAAATACCAAAAAAACTTTCAAAGACAGCCTGGGGGAGGAAGACAACAAACCACCTCAAGTCCTATAAGCTAAAATCTCACCCCATTTCCTTATGTCAAGAAGAGGCAAAGATGTGGTGTCATGGAGCCTTCTGTGCTGCCCAGTGCAAGTTGGGGGCTCCACCTCCCTGAAGAGAAGAGGTGGAAGCCCTGAGACCTGAAGCCCTGAGACCTGGAAGCTGTTCCACCAGGAGCAGCAGCACGCTGCCTCCAGCTCCCAGCTTTGGCCTTTGCTAGCCATCACACCAAAACCTACCATACCTCAGAACTCTTTATGTTGTGGCTCAGTTTGCAGACAAATCTATGTCCTGCTCTGTTTCACCACACCACTCTAGCAGTGCTTCAGCAGCTTCAGAAAGCAGGTGAGGTCAAATGGCCTCTTTTGTCAGCAGACAGCCCCACATTATTTAGGATTCAGGCAAACACCAAAGTGAAAAACCTAGCAAAGAGGAGGTTTTATTTACCAGGACTAACAGCATCAAAAGGAATAGAGCTGAGCAGTGGAAGAAAACCTCATTCAGAAACAGTAACTTAAAGAGACCTTCAAAACACAGAAAAAAAACAGGAATATTTCAGTTGCAAGGGATGAGAAATAACATCTCATAAAATGCTTTAGTAAAGCAAAGCAAACTGCCTCCAATCATTTTGTAGCATGTTTCGGCCGTCCCGCAGGGGCAGAGCCAGCCACCCGGCATTAGACCACAAGAACCCCAGCACAAAGCACTCTCTCCTGGTTTCACCAGCTCCATGAATCCTGCGGAGCTGCTGCTTTGGAGCCTTCAGGCCTTCCTTCTCGTTGCTTTCACAGGAGGTGCCGCACCACAGAGCTGCAGAGTTTATCGCGCACGGGACGGCTTTCAGATCTCATTTATAAACTGTAACATTACCAAAAATAATATTCCAAGTCAGGAGACAATTTGCAATCTAGCATGCCAATCCCAACAGCCTGTGTTATAGTAACTACTCGGTATTTATTTAAACGTACAAATAGTTGCAGTTCTGCTCATGTTTCCCCAATAAGATACTGATTTTAGATACTACAACACATTTTAACGAAGTTTTGCAGTAATTCAAGGTATTGATTGCATCCATCTTAGGAAAACAGAGGCTAGCTCAGCATACCAAATCTGAGGCATGCTAGGCTGTCAGTGACATCCATTCGGAAAAAGTAAGGGAAGAAAGAAACTGGTGAAATCTGAAACCACTCCTGCTACGGAATTTCTAAGTGCCATGTAAAGAAGGTGAAACCAGCTGAATATTTTGCCTCCCAAGTCATTGAAATGATTAATTTTCTAGTTGCCTTTCTGTTCACTTAGTAACTTTGTGATCACCACTCAGATTTGTTCATGTCTGTGTAAGAATTATTTCTGTCCTGGGGAAAATAATTATTCTTTTTGACTCCCTCTAATGTCAGAAGTTGCTTCTCCAATTTTACCTCTTTTATCTCCTAAACACAGCCCCAGCACTGCTCAGTATGCTCTGCAGCAATGAATGCCCTCCCCTATATAATCTAAAGCTTCCCTGCCCCAGCTTCCCCTTGGAACGGGATTTCTCGCAAATACAATCTTCATTTTTCAAAACAGCAACACTGAGAACTGGTCAACCCCGTGTAGCTATGAGAGAATTTGCCAAAAGGGGAGAGGAGAAGAGGTCCTGGTACCGTTTGTCCCCCTTCTACACAAGGGGCAGGGTAACACTGCCAGTGCCTACACTACACCCCCTTTTTTTGGTTGGCATTCTGAGTATAGCAGCTAGAAAAAGTTCTCAGTGGAGGAGAGGTGCTCTGAAACATCCCGTGCCATTTTAACATTTAAAATCCCTAAAATAAGCCACTATCACACAACCTAATCACCTACCAATTTCGTTCTCTCAAACGTTTCTTTGCACTGAGCAAATGGGTTGGGACAAGCAAGAGCTCCAACCTAGAGGCATTACTTCGTCCAAATACAAAGGAATGCCACTGGAGGCAGCAGAGCTCGCAGGTTCTGCCTGTACCTCAGCTGCAGAACGGCTCTCCAGTTTCAGTACCTGTGTGCTCCAGTTACTTCTACGCAACCCACCGGTCCTGTCGCTGCACAGTACCAAACAGCCCTTAGTGAAGAGACTCGTAAGATCCATGCTTTTCCATTCTTGGCACAGGCAGCATGACAACGCCTGTCTTAGAGCAGAACACCTCCGCACCAAATGCCCGCAGCACGCAGGACTGAACCCAGCTCATTGCCGGGTGGCACCTCAGGTAGGGGTTTGGAACACAAGCAGCTGTTACCCCGGTGCTTCTTGGCAACAAACTACGACCGCAGAGCAAGGGGGGCAAAAAGACACACATGCCTTGGTTATCGAGCCAAGGCAGCTCATCTGTAGGTTTTCCCTTAAAAATAAATAAATATTAGACATGACCCTACTGCAGACACAGGAGAGACAAGCTCTGGTCACCCAGGTCACTGTTTGCCACAAGCCCCGCCTAGAAAAAACATCTTTTTACAACTTCTCATTGGAAGAGTATCTTAACTGATAGTAAGTTCACAAGTTTAACTCTTCTTCCATTAGCCCAAACAGCGTTCAGTTACAGTAAGTGTACAGAAGCGTCACTTGGTCCTTCTTACGTTAGGGCTACTGAGAAGCAGGTTAGTTTTAATGCTACTGCTGTGTACAGTAAGCAAGTTTTTTCTTCCTGTCAAGTTATTTCTGTTTTTGTAAGGCACTCAGACTGAAACTTAGTGGTCAAGTGCTTCTTTAAATACAAAGCAGACTTTTGACAGGCAACAATAGTCAACAGAATAAATCTACATAACATATGTATATATATAATATACCTAAGATGTCTCCAGGAGAGCAGAGAAGTATGAACTGTTTTAATACATCTTTACGAAAACAAGATACTCCAGTAGAGATTCATTTAATCCCATACAGTTGGCACGTTGTGATTTTTTTTTTTTAAATCAATGCTGTCCTTTGTCCTCTACCTCCATCCACTTCCAGGCACCACAGTTGTTCACTATTTACCTTGATATCACACACAATCCTTCCTTCCCTCCCCAGGTTTTCATTTTGTTTTCTCCCTTCCCAACTTGAAACAGTTTAAATGTAAGAAAAGACATGTTATTCACTGGCTGCATTTGGGCCAGCAGGCAATGCAGCACAAACAACAGGTGGTTTGCAGAACAACAGAGCTGTCTGTAATGAGATGACATCCACATTACTGCATTTCAGGGGTTTACTTCTGAATATATACACTTCAGCTATCCTATTGCATTGTCCCGTAGCCCTGTCATCACTCAGTAACTGAAGTGCATCTTCCAGTTTTGTTTCATCCCAAAGCAATCCCATTTTTACCCTCCAAGGCAGGTCTTCAAAGTGAACCAGGAGTCCCCCTCAGTCACACTTCTCAAATCCGAGCTCTCCTGTAGGTGCACCCATTTCAATGGAGGTGATTTCACCCATTTAAACGAGACTAACTCATTTACAAAGACAGACCGCACCAGCTTGTTTTCTAAAATATACGATATTAGTGAATACAAACAAGATCAAAACTGTACTTTAGTGCAATATTGTCAGGTGGTCAACTACACAGATATCATTTTCATTTTATACAGAAAAAACTATTTCTCCACGATACGTCAAAAATAAAACCCCACACACACGTTAGGAAACCAGCTCAAACTACGTATGGTTCACTGCCCTTTTCAGATGAATTCAATATTGAAGATATAGAAATGCTCTCTCATCAAGAAAAAATCAAGATGATTATATAAAAATGACTCGTTAATCTTTAAGCATCATGTCCATGACAAACACTAGCAGATAGGCTCTTAAGGTCCATTAACAAAGCAAGAGCACTGCAGCCTTCTGTTAATGCAAGAATTCGAAGCAAAGCAGCATCTTCTCCTGTTAGAAGTGTCAAACAGAGATGCTATACGATGACTTAAAGCTGTACACTATGCCTAGAATCAAGTGATAATAATAATCAATGCTAAGGAAAAAAAGCCTACGCTACCTTTTTATTCATTACCTGCTGCTCCTGCTTTAATCCATTTGAGCTTTTTGGTCAACAATATTTCATGTATTTTTGACAGGAACACTTGCTACACTTTTTGCTGCACAAGGATGAAAAGACTACGCACGAAGAAAGGGATGCAAAAAAAAAAAAGGGGATCGTGGTGCCACCCCATTTCTAAAAGCATTCTTACCTAAATAAAAGAACACTATCCTGACATAAAAAGGCACTATTTCTGAGAAATGCTCAACAAGCTAGGGTATTTCAGAACAGAATTGAACCAGAACAAGATACCTTCCGTGCAACAGCTTAATGAAGAGGGAACAGATTTAATCAGACAATCTGCAGCTCTCATACAGTAAGCAAAGCAGTCATTTTAGAAATGCCATTATAGGTGTATTTAAAAAACACTACCGAGTGGAACAGCCGAAACATGGCTGTTTCAATCACGAATTCCCATGGACTCCTAGTGCCCACTGCTCTTCCAGACCACCAAACCTGCCTTCAATGCCAGTCAGCCCCTCACTCTGTCCTCCTGGCCCCTTGCTACTCCCAGTATCGCTGGAAAAGTCACAAGGAAAAAAGCTAGGAGGTTACAGAGCATGCTATCATTGCAACGCTGCTTCATGGCACGCTGCTGGAAGTAGAAGAATTACCCATGATCCTCTAGCTTTACAGCACAGAGCTGAGATGACACAGCATGATCCATGTTCATTTTGAAAATCTCACATTCCTCCCCCTCCTTCCAAAAGCACATCGCAGAACCAGTGCAGCTCACCAAAATGTTCCATGTACTGCAAGCTCATTCTGAATCTCAAGAAAGAACCAAATCTAAAAGAGGTTATCTAACCAACAAATTTCCCCAATTTGTGTCAGAAATATTATCTAAGGCATTGCTACAAAAAAAAAAAAAAAAAAAAAAAAAAGACTTCAGTTCACAATTATATCCATGTACTCAATGAAGGGAACACAAATTGAACAATCCAACGGAATAGCCTAGCCAACTATGTCAGCTTTGATACAGGAAAAAAAAAAAAAAAAAAAAAAAAACTGTTTTGGAGGAGTTGGTGGTGGCCAGGTGTTTGTTGGTTTGATTTTAGAGGAGGGTAAGCCAGCTTCATGCTCTGGAGCCGTCCAGCTCAGTAGAAACTATCTGAGCTTCAGAACCTTTGAAGGTCTGGAGGCGCCCAGCCTCTCGCTTGCCCTCACAGCACACCCCGTGCCCCTCCACGTGCCACCAGCCCACAGCACGGGGCCAGGGCCCTGTGGGGCTGCTGCCAGCTGTGGGACACCAAGCCCCATCCCAGCCTGGGGCCAAAGGAACTGAGTCCCAGCTGAACAGATGCAGATGTTCCCACAAACTTTTTTTTTTTTTTTTTTTAAATTAAAAAAATGCACCAGCTCTACCACTACCACGCCATGAACACCGGTACTAATGCATTATTCCCACGTACAAACACAGCGTAGCGACATCAGCTTAGGCACACTGCAGATCTTTGTTTGCAGTTAAGTTAGGCTCTTGACAACATCCATCTTACCAAGATTTGTACTTTTAAATGCTATTTCACGCTTTCAAGAGTTTAAGAACATCCCAGAAACCAAAGCCAAATTAATTTCAAAAGCCAAATGAGGGAGCTCTGAAGCACTGGTTTTAACATTTAACATTTCCTACGCTGCTTTCCTGGAGAGTTCTCATAGGAGCCCGAGCAGAGAAACACAGTAACTGGGTACAGAGTGAGACAGGCCTTTTAGTTAAAAAAATAATCATTTAGAAGAAAACAAGGCTCTGGCTGACTTACCTGGTATGGAGTAGCTTAAATTTCAGAGATACTTGTAAGTGCCAGATTTCAAAGAAACTCTAGTCTTTGAAACACTGCAGATTGAGTACACAGACCCACGCAACTTTATGGAGAACCACAGATTCTGATCTGCACAAGAACCAAGTTTCATTACAAGAACGTACTTTTTCTCTTGGCACTTTACTAAAATCTTAACCCTAGAGGAACACACAGTTATGTTTAAGATGGATTACTACACAATCATCTTCCGACAACTCTAAAATTAACAAGAAAAATGCAAAGCAAAAGATATTTTAATTACTCCCTACTATACTTTTTTGGTGGTGGTAAAAGTGTAGGAGTTATACATTAACTGGTACATTGTAAGAATAAGGCTTATGAAGGAAGAAAAGCTTCCAAGATGAAATCACCGGACTGAATTTCATGAATTTATTAAATAATAATCTGCATTTAAAATTCAGAACAGCAACTGCCCTATCCCTTTTGTGTGTTTGGTAGCCTACATCATTAAGCAAAGCCAGGAACACAGGCATTCAAAATATTGGAAGAGAAGAAGAGAATCACTGACTGGAGACATCCAGAATCTTCTCAAAGCACCCTTACACTTGCTCTGCTCCCCCCTCTAAAAGCATTATTCTTCAGAAGACAACAAGCTGCCTTTCAAAGTCACACAGTACAGAAATGACTTTTTCCCCCACTAGACTGCAACTATCTGAAGTATGACAATACTGTAGGAGACAGCATTAAGTTTTGTCTTGTCCATAACAGGCTTGGAACAACTATCGGGCACAACTGCTGCAAATCACTGTTCCTTCTGGCAAGCTTTTTCAACAAAATGTGCAAGGATGAACATTGTATAAGTGTCAGCAGCCTTAATTACCTTTTCCATAGTTGCACTAAGATTCAGCATTTAAAACTCTATTAGCTAGCTTTTCCTGAAGGTTAAAAATAAACTCCCATTCTGAAGACATCACAGAAGTATTTTGTGCCTATTCTTACTTATACCACAAAGCCAGGCTGCAAGGCCCAGAACTTCCACCGTAGATATCAACAAAAATTAGAAGATGCACATGAAAGACCAGAATACAAACAGCATAGATGGGAAGGAGGCAGCCAATGGAGACTTCACTGGGCAGAAATCGATTTCACAAAGCACCTTCCTTCTTGCAGATCTCACTGCAAGAATACAACTAGGGAGATCCAACTTAACTGTTTGATTACACATTTTAAGCTTCTATTTTTAAAATAAAAGCGACCTTTGCACTGAGGATGAGTTAAGCCTCTTAGTGCAAACATATCTACTTTTGTCTCGTTTATCCTGTAGTCTTAAGGGCTTACATCTTTGAATGTGTCCAAGATCAAATAAAGAACCAAATAAAAAGATGAAAAAATACATTGCCACTGTGTCTATGAACAACAGATGTTGGTTTCCATTCAAATTCTTTGGCATCTCCCCCACAGTGTGGGGGAACAACCTACTTCAGATGAAAAAGCAAGGTTTTACTTTACAAACTCCAATAGGAACAGAACTGGTTGAAATATTTTCATTAACAATTCACACTGCAGCACAGACTCTCCCTTCCCAGAAAGGCAGGTAGCTGGTGAAAGCACATGTTCAAGTATTTAACTGACTTCCAAAACTAAGAGTGAAAGTGACAGCCAAGCAGAGTTCGGTCTATCACATCTCTCAAGAAAAAGTCCATTTCTGAACTGCCATCCCATTTAAAATCACTTTCTTTTAAAAATGATCACCTTCTTGCTTGATCTTGAATTTTTACAAGAGACCTCAATTTCAGAACGTACCAAACTGTCTCTTTTAGAACGAATCACTCTGAATTTCACTGTCATTAAAAAAGGATACGGTGCGTTACCGTACACAAAACTCCTCAGTACAGGCTTTCTCCTTGCCACACCAGTTCCTGCATGAGCATGTTGACCCTAAGTCATACACAAAGGCAGATAGCATGAAGCAGTCACTCAGGACAAGAAGGAAGAATAGCATGTTTATACGTGCTTAATAGCATGTCTGAGCTTTACCCAATGCATTATTTCTCAAGAAAGGGAACGTGCTTTTTAAAGGATGCTGTCTACTAAAACACTCTTACTGCGACCGTAAGCTAGGAGGGGCTACAATACTTCATTGCGTGCTTGCTACAAGGATGGCAACTGATACTCAAGTTTTTAGTAAAATAATTTCAGAATTTTGATTTCTTTCACCAAGAAAGTTTTATCTGTCTTTGGCCTTACTTGTTCAGTTCTGAGATGGAGGCTTAATTTTTTTTAAAAGGCCTTTTTGCATGCATGCACAGTGCACGCATCCTGCATTCAAAGTCTTACATGATAAAGCACTTAAGCAGAAAGGAGAAGGTAAAAACTGGTGGGGGATTCTCAAACAGCATTGTGGATTTTGTTTTGTCCTCAAGAAGAACCAGACAATTGGGATTTGCCTGAGTGCTACTTAAACAAGTAAAAGACGTGTTTGTTTCTCTAACAGAGTTAAATGCAATTGTTGGTTTTAAGCTACCAGTCATTTATGCTGCAAGTCAGTCCAATGAAAATAGATGAACTCCGTGACAAAAAACAAACCAAGCATGGTAGAACCTGTATTGGAAGACTGGAGGAGAGGTCTGCTTAGTACGTCACAGGCAGTACAAGATGTGTTGAGACACATAAGCAGATTAAACATTGCTAGGAATGACTCAAAATTTGTATGGAGGAATTGCTGATGTGAGAGTATTGGCTGCTTATCTCCAATAAACAAGTACAAAATGTATGCTCCTGAATTAGTTACCAATAACACTGTGTAGCCTACCTAGATGTCATCCAGTCCTTCAATACTATAATCTGCATTTTTTTTTTGTTCTCTTTCAATTAACTCTTGGCTGGTAGATTCACTAAGATTGCATGGTATTTACAGCATATGCGGAGAGAAAGATAGGCCTCTCCCACTTACCTCAGCCTTCTTTCCCTTTTACATCTATGCAAATAGCAACTTCCCTCTTATCCTGTAGCCACCAACCTGCCTTGCACCAAACAGTTCTGCCTGCATACCTCACTACAACTTGTACCCTTCCAGTTGTACATACCTCCTTTTCGAGACAGGTCAGGTTTCGAGACAGGTCTGTGCAAAAAGCCAGACTTTTTAATATACAGAACTGATTATTTCTGCTATCTCCAAATTCATGTAAAAGCTTATCAATTTAAGATTATGCTATGCATTTACTACAGGCATTCTTCTGGTTGTCTTCCTTGACAGAAGTTAAAACACACACAAATGCACCTCAGGCAGCCTTCCTGAAGATCTCTGCCTCAAACTCAACAGGTTTCACAGTCGGGTTTCTCTTTCCCCCTGCAGCTCAGAAAATGAGATAGCAAAGTTAGCCTCCCTGAGCCTGACCTTATGAACTTACAGTTTTGAAGCACTACTCCAGAATCCTAAATGAACAGGTTATCTACACATCCCAAGTACTCTTTGATAGACTCTTACAGCCCTGCACAAATTCCTATTCCAGCCTCTAGCATACCCCAGTCTGCCATCAAAATCTAAGGTCATCAAGCTCAACTTGTTAGGAGAATTTCAGGGAGACAGGAGAGGTTGCCCAGACAGCACGTCATGAAGGCTGCTCCCACACATTGCTCCTTAGCTCTAGAGCACACGTTCAGAGTAGCAGGATCAGTAACAGGCATGGAAGGCATCCCTTTAATTCCTGTTTGCATCTCAGGCACCTCTCTTTCACTTTCTTTCACCTGCCTACACGGCACAGTTTCAGGTTAAGGCTGTCAATCTTTCTGCCTTCCCACAGTATGTAGATACAGCTTCCAAAAGCATCTATCACTTCTAGTCACAAGAGGTGGTCACCCAAGAATTTCTTAACACTTGTTTTCCCCATCACTTACCAGTATATACCAAAAAAAGCCTAATACCTCCACAACACGGCTCACAGTGATCACTCTTCCCCCAGTAAGTGCCTTGGTGTTTTCTTCAAAGTCACAGTGGACACTAATCTAAAGCTATCACCTGCAGGCATTTCTCAAACAGTGAAGTTTCAAAGAGCAGTCTCACACTATTGAGACTTTTGAGCTAGATCTCAGACAGCTACATACGTAGTTCTGGACCCAGCTTCAGGGAATCTATTTATAGTGCAGTCACAACTGACTCCTGAATTCAGCCTAAGACACAAACAGAAAAATGCATGTAATTTCAGATTCAGCAGAATAAATGTAACTTAAGTTCTCCCAGTCCCCAGACTTGTGACCAAATCATTTATGAAAGTCATTACAGAGTCTCACAAGAACATTAAACAAAAGTTGTAATTCTACGACCCTGCCATAAATAATACTCCTCGAGCACTGAGGAAAGGCCGTGTCACTATCAGCAGCCAGGTATCAGTCACATGGGAACAGGGCAGCCCAGTTAATCAATAAGTTCACGTAAGACCACCATTGTCTTTTTCTGGGACTGAAGTAGCCATTTGCAACACAAATCCACAAGCAGACCACAAACCACAAGATGGGAGGTTTAACAAAATCAAGACGAGAAAAAAAAAGAGCTAAATCTTGCTTTCCTTTTCAAAAACTCTTTTTAGGCAGGGATTTGGGCACAAGCTCCATTTGCAGAGAAATCTAGACAGATCTTGCTGAAACCTCCCTCTTTTCTGAATTGCTGGAAAACAGCAAAAGCTTGGGTTAACTACAACAGGTGAGAGGACACTCCCTTTCTCCCCATGCTTTTGTTTTAGCACCCCCAATAGAGGAAAACCCAAAGAAACTGGCTTAAGATCTTTTCCACTTAAATCATGACATGCACTCAACTATAGAGAAAACATTTGATGATGATGAAGTTCATGCAGCTTCAAAAAACTCAACTGAGCAAACGCAACGAAGAAAACGCTACGGAAGACCATTCCTGGTACAGCAACCCTCAGCGTGTCTCAGAACTATGGGGAAAGCAGAACTGCAAGTAACACCCTCGGCTTTTCTCTCTCTCCTCCCCATTTGGTATCCAGCACTTTTTTGCAGAAAGGGGTATGCTGGCACACCTGGGAGGTACAGCGGTATCTGGTCAATACACGGGTAGGGTGGAGCAAGCTTCAACACCCCATTAATACAGACATCGTACTTCCTCTCACAAATCACCATCTCTATGTGATGCAACCAGCAAGAGCAACGCAGCCAAGGTGGCTTCAGAGGCCTCTGCGCTGAGTGGAAGTTAAGACTCCCACCTCCTCCATCTTACTGTCCGCACCTTCCTAGGACAGTACCCCATCCCCTCTTTAGAGGAGTGCCACCTCAATCCTTCGCAGAGCCATGCTGCAAACTCAGGGACTAAGTAATCCCATTTAAAAAATTGACACAGAGCTATGAGCAGTCATGTAACAACAGGAACGGCTGGGAGAAGAGCCACACGTCTCAAAACATTTCAGACACTTTTTGCTGAACACATCATCTTCCAAACACATCATCTTAGCCAATCATTTGTGCTAAAGAAGGGCCCTTTCATTTAGAAAAACACCATTATTTGTGTGATGTTTTCTAGGGATGTTCTTTTCCACCAAAACCAAAATCAGCACTGTTGATTTAAAATACTTTAAGGCTACAGGTAAATGAACTCTGAAACATACAATTCATCTCTCACATAACCCATGTAATTATTCCCCTCAGTTAGTTCCCTACTAACCGTAAGAATTATCTGTGAGATTATGATTTACACTAATTACATAAAGAAAAAAGAGGATAAAGCAGACATTGGACAAAAAACAGTTGCTAATGCACGTATTTGGAAAGCAGACTTGCAAAATACTTCACTTGCCAATTTTGCTTACTCCTTTTCTAAATCAAAAGAGCCTGTAAGATATCTAACTACAGCAGCACTTGCAGAGAAACTGTATTTTATTTCTTTTACAAGCACATTTTCTAAGACATATGGAATCTGGACTACACTAGAACGTTTTCCTGGCATTAACATGGCTATTAGGATAAACTAGAGAAGGGCACCATAAATACCAGTTAGCAAGTCTTGAGAACACATCTTCAGCTCGAAGAATCATGCTGCTGCTGTAAAGCTCTCTGAATAAGACAGGGTGACAGCCTAACCATGTTGATTTATGTGGTGCCGTGATGCAGTTGTGTAATAGTTAAACTGAAGTTGTGATCTATTAACTATTATAAGCACGTATTTATTAGATTTGCAGCCTGTTCCCACTGATTACTGAGTGTTTAAAAAGTATTTTCACATTCTTTAAGGTCCAATTTGAAAATCAGCACGCTAAAAGGAGAAAGAATTTCTAAAAGAGATAGACATGGCATGTTGCAAGAACCAAAACATCTGTTTTGTTGGTCATTTACTGTATTTCAAATATGATTTAATCTTACAATGGGTATCACATAGTCCCATTTATTTCAGTCATTATCTACTAGAACTGGGAACGCAGATGCTCATTAGGACCTGGCGCTTAGGGACATGGTTTAGTGGGTGATACCGGTAAGAGGGTGATGGTTGGACCAGATTATCTTGCAGCTCTCTTCCAACCTGAATGATTCTTTATTTATTTAAAGCATGAAAATTTTCTTCAGCAGATCTGGAGTATAGCATTTGGTAACAATCTGCAGTGTTATCACGCAGATCTCCAACCAGAAGAGTCACTTTTAATAATAAATCACCAGTACCCTTTCTAGCACTGCAGTGGAAAGGTTTCTTCCTCAAACAAAAAAAAAACGGCCTTCTTGTAAAATACTTGACATAAAACTTAAAGGAAAAACCCTCAACACAGGAAATTCATGGTTAACAGTGAGGAAACAGAGACTTGGTTTTCACATCTAGCCACAACCAGGGATGGGGAAAAAGGATGTGTTATGTCTTTAAGAAATATAAGAAATTAAAAATAAGAAATAAAAAATAGAAACTCTCTCCCCAAGGCAGACCAAGGTCTTTTGACAAACTGAGTTTCTGTAACTGAAATATGATGGTTCCAATTCACAGAGATATGAGTACTTCTGATGCCCTCTTCTAAGGGAACAGAAGGGAAATATGTAATAACAACAAAATGTAAAGATGTAATAATACTGTGAAGGCCTAACAGCAAGTGACTCACAAAAGCCACTTATTTCTTCAAAAATCAGGCCACACTTTTAGCTGTGTAAATATATTGCTGATCAAAGACCCAAGATTCATGAGTCTTGATAATTAACTTTCCTTATTACCAAAAGATGCGGACAGACATCATCAGCAAGCAATTGTTTTCCACAACCTTTCTTCCAAGTTTTACAGGGGGATCTAGGCAGGGCCATCTCTTCTTCCCTGGGTTAGCCAACAAGTTTTTATGTGGACTTGTCTCACACTGGAACAGGCTTCCCGGGGAAACTGTCACTGCACCAAGCCTGTCTAAATTTCAGAAGCGTTTGGACCGTGCACTTAGTCACATGGTCCGAATTTTGGGGTCGACCTGTGTGGTGCCAGGAGTTGGACTCGATGATCCTTATGGGTCCTTTCCACCTCAGAAGATTTTTTGATTCTATGGCCTTCATAATATGGATCTAAGGCCCAACAGTTCCCATCGAACTACTATATTGTTCAGGGCAAACATTCTAATCCAGGATTTCTCTAGAGGATTCTACGACTTGGGCAACAACTGTGTGTTCTGTATAATGCTTTGAACACTGTAAACATCAGCTGAACGTCTGTGTGCGTGACTTGGAGGCTGCAAGTTAAGTGCGTCACCATTTTTTCCTCTTGCCATAACCTCATGGTGCAGTCGCCGTGACCCATGACAGGCCCTACATGCCCCAGCGTTGAGGAACGAGGAGGACCAGGAGCTGGCACAAGGCAGCTCGGTTCGGCTTTGCAGGAGGCTGTCTACCCGCGCCACAACCACGAGGGCACAAAACTGGTGCGGGTTATAAAAAGCAGCAGGAAAAAACAAGGAAATGGGAAAATAAATAAAAAAATAAAAGAAAAAAACACCCACACCGCTGCTTCCTTCTGTCCGACCCGGGGCCGTCGGCGGCAAGGGGCGGCCCGGGGCCTGGGCCTGGCAGCGGCGAGGGCCGAGGAGAGGCGACGAAAGGCGAGGCGAGGCGCGGCCCCTCGGAGCCGCCTCACGGGGGGCGGGCGGGCAACGGCCGGGGAGAGGGGAGGGCAGGGCAGGGGAGGGGGAGGCGGAGCGCGGCGCCCGCCCGCCTCCCCGGCCCGGCCCGGCGGGGCGGTGAATCACGCTGCCGCCCGTCTCCTCCCCCCCCCTCCTCCATCTCAGCAGCGCCCTCAGCCTCTCTCCTCCATACAAAAGCAAAATGTCCGCCATCTTCAGCGGCCGCTGCTGCCGCCGCCGGGCCGGCCGGGGCTGCGCCGTGCCGCCTCTCCGCGGCGGGCGGGCGGGGGGACCGCGGTGGCGGGGAGGGGGGCGTCGTTACCTTGATGCAGTAGGGCGGCTCGTCGAAGGTGACCAGCATGTACCTGTCGCCGCGGCTGGCCGGGTCCCGGGCCCGCAGCTGCGGAGAGAGCGGAGAGAGGCGGCGTGAGCGGGCCGGGGGGGGGCATCGGGGGGGGCGGCGGCGGCTGCCCCCGGCCCCGCACTCACCTTCATGAAGATCTCCACGGCGCCCTTGGCGATGTCCAGGTAGCTGGTGCCCAGATACGCCCGCTGGTTCATGGAGGCGGACGTGTCTATGAGGAAGAGGAGGATCGGCATGGTCCAGGCGGAGCGCCGGCCCGCCGGGCACCCTGCGGGGAGGAGGGGGCGGCTCGCTCCCCCGGCCGGCCGCCGCTCCGCTCGCCTCGGCTGCGCCCTGCCCTGCCCGGCCCTGCAAGGCTCGGCTCGGCTGGGTCCGGCTGCGGCCGCTGCGGCTCGTTACTGAGCTGCTGCCTGTGTTCGCCCAGCCTCAACTTCTCTTCCCTGAGCTTCCACCAGCACCATGTGACCAGCGCGCACGCCATTGGCTGCCAATTATACCCTCATTTGCATATTCATGGCGGAGGGGAGCGGGGTAGGCGGCGGGCTGACGGGAGAGGCGCCGCCGAGAGTCTGCGCGCGCGCCCCGCCGCACCTGTCAGCCCGCCCCGCCGCGGGGCTCCCCGCCCCTCGCCACAGGGGCCGCCCGCCCTTCACGGCCTCCAGCGGCCCGGCCCGGCCCGGCCCGGCCCCGCCGCCCTGCGGCCGGGAGCTGCGAGGGGCCCCGGGGGCCGAGCGGGGCGGCCCCGCTCCCGGCCCGGCCGCAGGAGGGCCCAGCTCCCGGCCCCGAGGGGTTCTCCCGAGCACTCGACCCCCGGCCTCGTCCCGCTGCTTTCCAGCCGGGCAGCACCCGTGCCGGTGCTCCCCACGCCTCCCCGCGCCGACCCGAGGGCCGCTGCGCCCACCCCTGCCCGCCCGCGGGGAACGGCCGGGCCCCACCGGGAAGAGCGGGAGGCGGCCGCACCCCGGTGCAAACACACTTAAGGCCGGGCCGCGGGGCAGGCCCCAGCCGCCCCCATCCAGCCGTGAGGGGATGAGCGGGGCTGGGGAGCGGGTAGCGCTGCGTCTGCCTCCGGGACCGCATCCAAAACACACAAAAGCAGCACTGTCAACATGAATCTTAGTTAACAATAATAATTAAGGAGCTAATAACACTCTCCAATGCTTTTACGTTCGAAGGCTCTTTCCACACTTCCCCCCCCCCCCCCCCCCTCCTAATTTGAACAATAGGCAAAGAGTCAGCTTTCACTCCAGTACTTAGAATTATTTGGGCAACATGGTTGCTTCACATCACCGCAGGTAAATTCCAAAATCCCCGTAACAAACCATTGCAAAATGCAAAGGTTTGTAAGGATCATTACCTACCTTGATCAAAATAATCAGAAATGTAAATCCACTTAATTCAGGGATCCACTTGTCCCTTTTGTCATTTAAAAAAAAATCCAAATACAGGACAGTGGCAAGTCTCCATATGGTTTTCTAGAAAGATGTTTGTGGTAGGGTTGTTTGTTTTTTTTTTTTTTTAGCCTCTGCAAATATTTAATATATTATGAAATTATTTAATTGTAGTGCACCATAAGTAGAGAAATTATTAGCTGAGAAGCAGCTTATTTTGAAAACAAATACTATCAGACTTGGAGACTCTCCATTCCATTATCTAGGCCCTCTCTCTGAGTTGCATCTCTGTGAATACAACTGTGATTAAAGTTTCTGAATGTTAGAAATCATAGCAGAAACCCCAAAAGGGATAAATAATTTTATGTATTAGTGCACACCAATGGAACCAGACTGTAAGAACTGGGATTTCAATCTCTACGCATAAGACAAACACAGATACCATGTGTTGGTTTTGTTTTTTTTTATTATTATTATTATTATTTTATTTTGGTTTGGTTTTGTACTGCTGCATGTCAGTCTGTAAAGACAGCTCCTAGATACGAATAGATTTGCTAAGGACTGAATGGAAAATAAACTATTGGTACAAGGTGCCAGCTAATACCGCTAGGTCCCTGCGCTGCGAACTTGATGAGGCCACCTATGCATATCTCTCACATCAACGAGATGAGGTCAGAGACTAACTTTTGATTCCAGCTGACCTCAGCCAATTCAAACTGGCAACCTAGAGGCCCCTTGTCCTACGGTGTCCTCAAGTCAGGCTGTATGAAATGCTAAACAATTAAAAGCTCACACTCTCACCATTTTTTACTTTAACTCCAGACTGCCAGAAACCTAAAAGCCAGTTATCTCCCATCCAAACATAATATTTAAAGGTCAAGACAAAACTTGTTTCCAGTTTCAGAGGCTGACCTTTCCAAGGGCAGCAGCAGGCGAGGTTCACATACTCTCCTCTGTTGAGGGTTTTAGCTTTTGGAGCTTGCTCCTGCTGGACACCACAAGAGCTGAAGTCTAGCTGTTTTCTGGGCACAACAAGACATCTACTTAATTTAATGAGACTTTCTTTATTCCTGAAAATAATGGACACCATGGTTGCTTGTGTGCATGAATGTAGTTAAAGTGGTTCTTTACAGCTACTCTATACAAGCTGTGTTTGCACTGCTGACTACCTGGCAGCTATGGTGACGGACATTTGCTACATCTATAAAGTTGAAACTATGCTTGATTTTCAATTGAAATTACACTCATCTTAATTTCTTCAGCTGTGATAAATAAATTTACTCTATGGGGATATTAATCAGAACAGCTACTGCAGATTAAGCTCTCCTACAATTAAGTATTTTGAAATCACTCCTGCCTTGATATTCTATCCCACAGTAAATAGGAATGTTATTCTATAAGAATGGTTTTGGTCAATTTCTGACCAAACACATCAGTTGTATTTCTCCCTGTTGTGCTGATAAGTTATTATTTTTCTGTTCCTTGTCCTAACACAGCTTAGCATCTAAGCTGTTGGCACTAACAGGATTTTAGCTCTAACAATCTTACTTCTTAACACTTTTGTATTCCTTCATCTGTTACTTTTTTCTCACCTAGCTATTTTCTGACTTGAACAAGTAATATACCTGTGAGACTTTAGCCATGCTCCTTTAGGCACTAAAGGACGTCAGCTTCAGCACCAATTAGCCATCTGAATTTGGGACACGCTTGATACCTTAGTCAGAAAATATCTACTGAAAATCTGGATCAACAGCTAAATCCTGCACTCCTCCCTCCACATCTGTGGCTCCCTATCTCCGTCTTGTAATACAGCTGCCCTGCTAACTTTCCTGCTTGATTTAAAAAGCTTCAAGCCAGAGCAGAAGCGGTAACCATTCTATCACGGTAAAAATACTGATTAATTCACTTAGCGAGCTGAGAAGTATAAGCCCTATTATACAGAAAAGCAGTTGCCACCAGGGCTAAGGGACTTGCTCGCTACCACACAAGATAAAACTTTCCGTACCACAGTGAGATTTCACAGGTGCTTAGCTCTTAGCCAGCCATAAGTCTATACTGTCCCTGTCAGAACGATGAAATCTCTCATTTCCATGAAGAATTCATGTGCAGTATGAAAGGTAAAAAATTGTGCTAAGTAACTTCCTCCTTCCACAGACAGCTCCAGTAACTACACGGCAGAGTGAGAATACAGAGAATTATATTTGAGATGGCAGAAGCTGAGCAAATTCAAGCCCTTTGATATTCTGTGCTGTACCAGGGCTAAATATTCTCACCCATCAGCAGTTAGGCACTCTTAAGCCAGACAGCAGAACAGGACAGGCTGCTTCTGCCAGTCTCACAAGGCCCCTTCTGAAAAGAGGAAAAAACAAACAACAAAACAAATAAACAAGCCAGCCACAGCAAAAGCAGACCGGTATGTTCCAGGATATTGCTCAGCAGCCCCCATTGTGTGTGTGATTTTGTAACTACACTACGAACTTCCACAAAGCTGTAACTCAGCCCTTATAGATTCCTGCCCCCTTCACCTGCTCCATACCCTTTCTGTAATCATTCCACTCAAGACAGCGAAGAGTTTGAGTCTGATCCAAAGCTTGCAATAATAGCAGCCAACTCTTCTCTGCCTTCCAGGAGTTTGGGTTTGCAAGTTAGAGAGGAAAGTAACTGTAACTAAGGTGCAAATCCCGTATTACTGCGGGCCTCCCAGCTTTGTGTGAATCTCACATTTCACAGGCTTCTGTGAATTCAAAAATTCCATTTTCAGTGTAAGGAATAGACAACAAATGCATGCCCTGACTGCAGCACATTTTCTGCTGATTTATTGACTATACATAAATACTGCAGTGTAATTGTCATTTTTAACCACAAAAAGAGAAAGCTGTATGCTTAGGAAAATAATACAAGGAATGTCTGAGAATTTCATTAAGTCTTGTCATCTCTTCCACGTACTTGAGCAAATGAGGCCTATTAGCAAAGGGGCAGCCAGCATCATTTTCTCTCCTCTCCCCACCACATGGGTTAAGCCTCTGCCATGCATGACAGAGCCTGAGGAGGTGGGGTGAGCATGCACATCAGTCCAGCTGGTACCATGCTAAGGAGAGATGTGAATCTCCAGTTCCTAGAAGGCTGCTGCCAGCAGGGTACAATGTGAGGGCAGCAACAATGCACAAGCACAGCTCCACAAAACAGACTGTAACTGCCTCATTCTTGGCTCTTCCAAAGCCAGGAAAGAAACCACAACCTTGCAGGGCTACCAGATGCTTCCACCAAAGCGTATCACAGCCCAAAGGGCTCCCAAGTACCTTTGAAACATTTTCATGTGAGCACGGCTAATAGTGCCCGTGGTCCAAAGGTGAAAGACAGATCACCACAGCCTGCATTACAGCAGGCACAGTTTAATTTCCATTTTGCTTTAAAAAAATAATACAAAGACTATGAGGAAGCAATTGGTTGCCTAAGATGGTGGATCATTTTGCAATAATGGTAGATAAGCAAAATTCTAACAAAATGTCTGCGAGAAGACATAAAATAAATCCACGAAGCAGCACTTTGAACAGCAAAACAAGCTGCAACAAATTTCCAGACAGGCAAAGCTTTCCATATGAGAGCTGGTTTCAAAGTCCAAGAGTCTCTCTAGGGAAGAAACTCAGAAAGTTTGAAAAAAAAAAAAAAAAAAAAAAAAAAAACATTCTGACTACTGCAAAAAGTAGTAAAAACTTAGTTAAACTCAGTAGTCAAAATTCAGTAAATTTAGGAAGCTGGAGAAATGAGTTGCTATAAATACAAAGATGAGAAAAAGAAATTAAAATACAGGACATACCTATACATATGCAGAGAGATACAAAACCAAAAGCATGTTCTTTAGCTTGGTACATCTTTGTGATCATATTGCAAATAGCATCCAAAGAAGACCCTGTATCTCTCACTGTGTTTTCCCCACAAAACTATTCTCTCTCTCTCATACATGCTGGGAGACAACATAGCTTATTCTGGGGAGGAGACAGGAACGGGAGAAGGATTTCTGGCTGTCTGAGGCAGGAGCTATGTGTGCCAGGCAGTCACAGTCACAGAAAATGGGGGCTCAGAGGCCGGAGTACAGCAGCCCTGGGGATGCTCTAACCTGTAGGTGCATTTGAGTTGACAGCCAGCCAAGAACTGTGTGAAATTCCCTGTTACTTCCTTTTACTGGTCTTATGCTAAGTGTTGCTAAGCTGTACCTGGGAACCGGGCCAAATCAGCTTGGGATCTTTGGATGAAAGGCATTATAAAAAAATCCAGAGTATTACCCATGTGGAAAGCAACAATATGAATTAAATGAATGTGCAAAGTAGCAGGATTTGTTTTTTTATTACATTTTACAAGGCAAAATATAAAGACAGACTAAAGAATTGCTCCATGTGAGGAAAACTACATCTTTCTGCCTGGGTTTCTAAGAGGAAGAGTCATTAACGCGGTGTATCATTACCAAAACGGACACCTGAAAACAAACATTTTTAAATAGACCAGAGCCAGCAGGGAATGGTTCAGAAAGTCGTTTTCCTCGGATAGCATATACAGATCTGTGCTACCAAGAAGTGAACACCACTTCACCTATTACCAGTCGTCATTTATGACAAAGAGTACTCATGTAGGTTAGAGATCTACTCTGAACCCACAGGTTTCATCATAAAGGTAAAGCCTCGCCTGACTGTTTCATTTCTGGACACAGTTATGACTTTCTACTATATATGTCGCTTGCCTGCAACAGAAATTCTCCCTTACAGAGTTCAAAGTATCTCCCACAGAGAAAGTTTACCTAACCTGACCGTGCATTCCACATACTGCCTGCACCTGATCCAAAGCGGACCAGACCCTACTGTGAGTCAGGGAGTCTCAAACCTCATACAGACCCATGATTCTCCAATTTTGGCTCTGTAAGTCACTCTTCAGCCCTCAGCATCATTTCAGTCCATGGGCGAACACCCACTGTCTCCAGCTGGCATGGTGTTGTGGCAAGAGGGTACTTACTGTCTTAGAAAAAAAGATAGGGACATTCCCCAAAATATGTAGGAACACTACTGCATGGGATGCTAACTCTGTAGTTAGAGGATTACTGTTCTTGAACTGGAAATCTGATATATTAACATTTCCAACATTAATAGATCATTATTATCACCTTGCTGGAACTGAACTCTTTCAGGCAATCAATAAATACATTTATCATCAGAAAACATCCTGAAATGAAAAAATGCTTATGGTTAAATACAGTACCCTTGTAAAGGTAAATACAATACCTTTGTAAAAGGTAAAATACAATACCTTTGCAAAATATTTTTTTCCCCATGAAAAATTCAAAGTTTAATACTAATGGCCATTCTTCACTGAAGACAGTTAGAGAAGCAGAAAGAATCATCTGCTTGGAACACAAGCTTCGGTGCCATGTGAGCTCTCTCTGTCCCTGTTATAGACCTTCACCAGCATCATCTACAGCCGCCTGCCCTTTCTGCCTTGGTTTCCCCAAGCTGCGCAAGGGCTTATTTTGCTGTCATTCCTCCCCCCACCCCAGTCCCAAAGCCACTCAAAACTGTGCCAAGCCCTCACTAAGGAGGCAAGATAAATCAACCCTGCCCTGTAGTTCTCTCAAGCTAATTTCAGACATGATGTAATGAGTGGGTGGTAACAATACAGCAAGGCAGGACAGGAGAAAAAGGCCCAAACAGCACTGTTGCTATTAGAAGGAAACTGAGCAAAGATCAAGCGCAAGAGAGAATAAAACAAAGATTCTTTCATTCTTCAATAACGTGGTGTTTTGTTTTTTTTGTGTGTGTGTGTGTGTGTATATATATATATATTAAAAAAAATAACAAGGAAGAGGAAGCAAACGCTCATCTCCTTAGGTATCTGGTAGGTGTTTGGAAGAAACAAGTTTCCAGAAAGAACTTACTAGGCAGGGATACAACCTTTGTCTTGCTAGACCAGCTAGCTCTGTGTAGTGTTACATGAAAAAAGACGGCAGGAACAGACAGTGCAGTGCAGCAGAATTGCCAGCAGGACAGACCGGATGGGAAATTCAAAGAACTGAGACACAGCAGCAAGCAAGAAATAGGTCTGCAGAGTATTGAAGAGTCAGCTTGGATCTGATGGAGTAAGGAAAAAAAAAAGGGCACAAGGTGGAAAGCCTGTGTGACTGAAAGGGCAGCAAGGTGTTCCCAGCAGGTGCTTGCCCCTGGGTCTGAAGATATTTTTGCCTCTGTCAAATTGGGTGTTTATGCCAGATAGGAACACAGATGAGATACCAATTCTTTATGTAATTTCTCTTTTCTGTCTCTTACGATTTATCTACGACAGAAGATGCTGTACTTATTCTGGACTAAGTGGAGGAAAGCCAAACCAAAATAAATAAATATTCTGCCCTCTCTGTTCCTATTCAGCCCTGCTGCCCTTGCTCAGTACAGCCTGAATTGCTGAACTTCCTGATCTCTCAGGTCCCGATTTTGTCACTTCCTTGCACTCGCGCAATTTGTGTGTGTGTTAAGTCTGAAGGTTTGCTGGCAGCAAAGGAGAATTTCAAATCCAGACACTTCTGTTTACTTGCTGTGTGCTCTTATCTCCTTTTGGATATGAATGCAACCTCAAGCTGGAGAGGTTTGCAAGAACAGAGTTTTCACTTCCTTTCAGAAGCTTTTGGCAATTTCTAAGAGCTGAAAGCTAATTATTTTGGCACAAAGAGGCACCAAAGAATCTTTTAACTATGGCATTCCTGTATAAGGTTTCCTTGACACTTTTGTCTGAGAGAAAGAAGAAAGAGGAGTATTAAAAAGCCCACGTTTATCTTTTTGAGATACAGAACAGCTTCACTACAATAAGAAATTAAATAGGCAACAGTTCTTCAGGTTGGGAGAAAAAAATAAAAAAAAAATGACTGCAGAGGGAAATTATAGCTATAAAATCCTGAATGGAAAAGGTATATACAGAATAAGGTATATACAGTATAAAAGCTGAGGGGGCATCCAACAAAGTCATTAAGCAGGAGGTTTAAAACAAACACCCAAAAGGAAGTATTCTTTCATACCGCCCATAATTGCATAGTGGCAGTCACTGCCTTAAGAGACTGTGGAGACTGAAAATGGATTTTAAAAGACATTACATAAATTCAGTGGGACAGTGTGATCAATAGGAAATAAAGTAGCTAAGATGAAATGTTGGGGTTTTCAAATCCTTACCCTGCTGATTTCTGAAAGCCAAGAGGACACACCAAGCCAAGATTATTTTACACGTGTACTTTTTCCTCACCTCTAACCATCTGCCACTGGCTGATCCTGGAAACAGCGTGGCAGTTCCTGTTACCCAGTGCAGAGCTACAAGGACGAGTGTTGCACATCAGTAATGAGCAGTGAACAGTTCTCTGCATTCTCCTGCTTGGCTCTTCTGTATCTTCTGGCAGGCTTCCTCCTAGGGTAGGAAATACTTTTGGCAGAGCTTCACAATCCAACCCTCCCCCCATTTTCCCTGCTGCAACCATACTAATAATTGTGCAGAGAGAGAATATTGCATTCACTCTTTCTAGTGAAGTGCAAATCTCAGATTAAAAAAAGGAAAAATGTAATTCTATGTTTTCATATTTAATTGTAGCCTCTGTATCTCATATTCAGTTTTCAAAGGGTAGAAAACGCAGCTGTCCTCCATTCTTGGTCGAAAAGCTCCCCAGTCCCCAATAATGATTTGATACTCTCCACAGAACAGTAGAGACAAATTAAGGCCATCAAACAACAGCTCTCCATAATCAAGTGAAAGTAACAATTTACCTCAGACAGCAAAAAGACAAGGAAAAATACAAACAAAAAAATAAATTACCATGCTGAAGTTACTCAGTTTCATTTTTTTAAAAGTAACTTTAATAAAAGATTTTATATTCAATATTTATAAGAGACAAGAATTTGCATTTATGATTATGCCCAGCTTTTTTAAAAAAGCTGTAATAATGCCAGTTCTCTTCCAGACAGTTTCAGAACAGTCAGAAACATTTTCAAACTTCAATTATTCCCTATTCAGCTAGATCTATTGTGTTTGCAAGGAAAGTCCAACTGAACTGGGACTTTGTGCCAGCTATTTCCCATGTCACAACATGCTCATTTGTCACCCCAACACTTCTCCAGCTTTGCGCAACACATACTCTACAGCCACCCCGTGCCGAGGGCAGGCAGCTTGTCCCTTACCCCCCAGCTGCCCGACCCTTGCCTGCTGCCCCCTTCAATCTCTCCGTCCTCCCAACGCATATTCCTCCGGCTCCCTCATTTTATCATCTAGCAGCAGGGCAGAAGAGAAATAGAGAAGAAAGCAGCAGAGAAAGGGGGAGGGAACAGGACGTGGTGGGTGATCGGTGCTGGGCACAGACTTTATGCATACATAAGAGAGGATTGAAAATTCAAGGGGGAAGACCACAAAAGCCTAGTGATGGTCCAGCACAGCAGAAATAGACGATGAGCCGCTGATGACTCAAGGTTTCCATAGCACTTGTATTCTCAGCTTTGGAGCACCCTAAACAAAAAATACAAAGCAAGTGGTACTTGCACTAAGGCAGGGGGGTCCTAAGTTGCCCAGTGCTACTACAAACTTGGTTCCCCTGGGAAGAAAATTGCCAGTACTGGATGGGCCTTTTACGGGTTAGTATCTCAGTGCCCATGATTTGGATATTCCTACCAGCGCCACACAGCCCTTTTGTCCCTCTCCTCAGTTCCTACTTGTATTAAGTAACACAGACAGAAGAGAAAGTAAAACTGCAGGAAAACAGAACTAAGTAAAAAGTAAAACAGGGGAAAACATTTGAAAAAGTAGTCCTGAAAAACGTAGATCAGAAGGTGAACAAGCACAGAAAGAAGCATGGTTCTAACGAGACTCCTATTCTTTAGAAAGAGACAGAGTTACACAAAATATATAAATTATTCAACTGAAACCAGAAATTACCCTTTGATAGGCATAACAGGAACTTACCTGAAGCAAGCAGCAAGCACCCACAGTCACCTTATAAATCTAAAACGAGCATAAAGTTAGAAGCTAGCTTTCTTAATTTAATAACTTTCTTAACTTAAGAATTATCACCTATATATATATATATATTTAGCTATCAGACTACTTAACACAAAAAATAATAACATACTATAGAGTATTAAAGCACACCACTTCAGACCCCTAGCAACAAAGGAAAAAGTAACCTCAGTCTCCCACAAAGAATTTCAGTGAAATACAGACATTTCAGTTAATGGGCTTTGACTGGGGGCATTTTTGCTCTGGGCAGTTTATCCTGGTGCACTTTGAGCTTAATTCTCAGAGGTATCAACCACTTGAAGCTTGAGATTAACCCAATAGGATCAGGGCCAGCTGCCCTGAAATGGTTAATCAAACAGAGGCATACAAAAATGTGAATCCACCAAAGCTTTGACAGCTGGAGATTCATCTGTAGTAAGACTAAAAGGGCAGCAACAGCAGGACCCTAAGATCCAAGGATCCCCTCTGTACCTCTGGCAGAGTAATAAATAGAAAGGCTATTGCTCTGACAGTGATATCCACCACTAAGCGTGTTATTTTCCAAATGTGGCACAAGTTGCAACACACAATACTCCAGCATGAAGAAGAGCAGTCCCTGGGCCTGAAGAGAGAGCAGGACAGCACCTGTAGCTATGTGGGCTGTGGCTCCTGCAAGGAATGCTGCTACAGCTGGGGCATTCCACATTAATTAAATACAGTCCCTAGGCTGCCAGCCAATTATCCCTATAACCCTCCTGTGGCTATGTTTGAAAACCTACGGTCAAACAAGGGATACGTGGAGAGCTTAGAAGGTAAGTCAACTCAAATTTAAAGTCTTGCTGCATACCAGATAAAATGATAATATTTTTCTTACTCGTTTACTATTTTCAAAACAAAAGCAGCAAAGGGTATCTGTTATCATGCTGAACTCTTACTTCCTGTCTCACAAAGCTGCAGCTCACTTGCAGAGACTCAGAAGGCTGTCCCATGGTCCTCTCCATCCAGGCTCTGGTACCAGCACACCCACAGCACGCCAGGATACCAGCAGCTGGTGATGTGGCAAGCAGGGAAGGCAGTAAAACAAGGTAGGGCAGTGCTACAGCAACATTACGGAAAACTGCTGTGCTCAGTGCAAGTCTAACATAAACTCTTGCAGTCAGTGCACCTCTTTGCTGAAGTACAAAATGAGAATCTTATCTTTTTCACAGCTTTTCTTGAAACACTATACAGAGCTGTCTGTGTACAAGCATTATATTCAGCTGTTCCTTTTCCCAGCAGATAGTCAAAAGAGTGCTATCTAATTTCATAGACCAGGGCTACACTATGGCTTCTGTCTCAAAATGGAATTTTCCCCTAACTTCATTAAAATGAAAGAAGTCCATCTAAGAAATGAGACTGAGGTTAATGAATGACTTACAAGCTTTAGGTTTTTGCTAGCTGTTCTTTCCTCCTGAGATTTATTTTTTCACCATAGCCTAATCATTAGTTTCACAGAGGACATGCTCAACTGGCAGCTGGCAGTGGCCACATCCTGCCTCCTGCCAAAATCCACTTACGGGGATCTAAACAGGCTCAGTAAAAATCCTCACTTTGTGACTGCTTCTCCAACCAAGAAAGCAGGAAGAGACAATTCTGTCACAGCCAGGTCTTTCCACAGACCCTGATTTCATGTTAATTTTTATTTATTGGCACAGAGGAGTTTCCTGCATCATGGGCTGGAAATTGCCTCTGTTGCACTTCCAAAAGACTTCAAAGGATTTCGGTTATCAGTCACTGTGTCAGGCAGGCCATAAACCAAATTTTAACAGACAATAGCGAAAAAAAATCCTGAATCATGAACTAACATGACAGAAACTCAGTTCTCCCTCTGAAAACACTATTGTTTATTGCTGCCAAGGTCGATGAAACTATAAGCTAAGTGCTTTAACAAACCCCATAAATTTACATGTGTCAATACTCTGCGTTGTTAGTTCTGAAGATATCTGAAAAACAATTAAGATCAAAAGTAGGTGAGCCTCAAATATAGCAGCTGAACAAAAACTCAATGGTCTGTGTGGCATTGAGGCTAACCTGTGGCTTCCCCAACAGATTCCCATGCTATTTGAATTTTGGATGGGGGTGACAATTTTCAGGGATCTCTGAAGAAAGTGTAATAATTTCTGGTTTCAAGGTCTAGGGGCTATTTGTTACTCCCTCAAGAGGACCAGACCTTTATCCAGTGGCTAGAGTCATGCCAGATGTCCACCCCAAAATCCTGGAAAAATGTCAAACACCTAGCCTGGGTTTGACACGGTCCAGTTAAATACCATTATGGGCAGACTGGAAGAAGCTCTCTGGATGAGCTCAGATTTGGTTTGGGATTTTAACAAAGTGAAACTCTTCTGCCCAACCATAGTTACAGGCATGTCATAGAGCTCTCGTAACAAATTACTAATTTGTGTGAAAGTCAAGCCTTCTGTATCTTATCAGAAACAAAAGAGGCGAACATAAATGACCAGCAAGATTGAGAATCAATGATGCTTTCGTTTTACAAATTATTTCGTAAGCCAATAATTTGGCTTAGTGACAAATATTAATCCCAACTGTTAATAGTCATGTAAAGTAACTCACATCCAATGTGCTTCAAATGGTTTAAGTGTTTTATTCTCATTCACTGAGGGAGAAATTAAAGTCAAATTAGTATGAGTCAAAGGCATTTTTGTCACTGAAAATCACAGTTGACTGCTGTGTGCCTCATTTTCTTCACCAGTAAAGAAGGCATAATTGGACTATTTTTTTTTTTATTATTTTTTTTCAGAACTTTTACACACTGCCTTTTTAATTTGAATTGTGACAATTGCGGTCTGGTCTTAAATGACTTATGCAGGGCCATACATTGAGTATATGGCAGAAATGAGAACAGAACCTCTATCTCCTTACTTATAAATCATGAGCTTTAACCACTCTTCAGTGCTGCCTCCTGTACTGAAATACAAAAACATAAATGCAGGCAGTTCCAGTTTTCAGATTATATGATCCCAGCCTTCCTCTTTTGTTGTTGCTCATTCATCCTTTTTATGTAACTGTTCCCTTAGCTGTGAAAAAAACATAAAGGTCAACTTGACACTGAACTGTATCATTTGGAAGAACTATCAAAATTGTGGAAAAAGCTTAACAGATTGTCACCCATTCTCTTGATTTTGGGGAGATGTCTCTCTTTGGAGGCAAGATGTTTTAACATTATTCTAAACACAATTGCTCCAGTGAACTACATTCAAAACACTTTTGCTATCAAATTTTCTGCCTACGATTGTGTGTGCTAGCTACAGGGGGAAGCTGTATATAAATGGCAGAGCCTTGCTAATGATTGTATGTAGGGCAAAAGTAGGGTCAGATAGCAGTGCTGTTGTATTCAATAAATTCAATGGATCCACTTTATATCTCGCCTTGCTATAATTTCAGTGGTATTACTTTATTGACTTTTATGCTAATATAACCCAACATATCCCCACTTGTAGACTGTTTCTCCTAGTCAAAAATTTCTTCTGAGTATAGTAAAACTACATTGAATGTATCAGTATTACTACAAAAAAGTACAAAGAAACTAAAATAGAAGACATACCAAGAATACACCAAGTGCTGTATCTATGTTATCTGTATTGAACTGTGCTGTTAGCATTGTATTTGGGAAAGGAGCAACCCAAATGCTGCACTAGACCAGAAGTTTTATGGGGATCTGTGCATCAGTTATGCTGAAAACACCTTTCTCATCTTAATCCTGTTTTTACTGTAATTAAGTGCTTCAAGAAAACAGTAACTTTGTCAAAAAATCATTTTAGGGGAACAGCAAAAATTCTGAGACTGCCTGGTGTCATTTCAATATTTTCCTTTCAAAATAATTTTTCAGTACTGGACCATGCAGCATAGCGCCTACAAATATTGCAATGCAATACATCATATTACAGTACAATACCTTGTATTACAGTACAATAGAGACTAAATTAAAACAGAAGTTTCAATCTATCCATAACGCATATATTTTCTGAAAGTTTCAATTTTGCTGCAAATAACAAACTAGATTTCACAAAACTCCTAAGAGATTTCTTCTTCCCATACTCATCACGGAATTTCCTGTTTTTCCGTTTCTCTGTGCTGAGCCAGGAGTTGGGTGGGCGCAGTCCTGCAAGGAGAACATGGCAGAAAGACTGCTGCTGGGCTTGCTGCGATGGGAGACATTTGCAGTTCAGGCTAGAGCTCAAGTCACCGAACTTTCACCACGCTCGCTCTTGAGCTGGCACGCTCTCGTCCTTCTCAGCTGCCGTCAGCGTGCTCATCGGGCAAAACTGAGGAGGAGGTGAAAAGCAGCATGTGGCAATGCCAGGCTGCGCGGCTGCAGCGGGAGAGCTGCCGAGGCCTCAGCCCTGCAGTGGCACAGCGGGCAGTTCCCACAGCAACCCGCAGCTCCCGGCCGCCTCTGCGCAGGCAGCACTGAGCTGGCAGGCTGCTGCTGAGCATGTCGGAAATTCTGCAAGAAAGGTTACCAACTTCAAACAGAGGGAGATTACGCTCCAACAGGGTTGCAGCTAGTCCTAATGTGGCCAACCTCTGCCTCCCCACAAAAAAAAAAAAAAAAAAAAAACACCTCGGTGCAGAGCGTTGCACTCAAACTGTGCAGACTCTGCAGGTCCATGATTAAACCCCAGGGTACACCGCAATTCTCCTGCCACTCCCAGCAGGGACATGGAAGCTTTGCTGCTCTGCAAGCTTTTCCTTGTCCCCACTGACATTTGCATGCGTTTCCAAAAGGTTATTCTATCTGAGTGGCAGCTGGTCATCACACACATACACAAATTAATTTAATATCAGATTTTGTTATGTTTGCATTTCAGAATAAACATAATTTTGCACCAGAACAACAAGCAATGTGAAATGAGATTTACAAATGTGCTGGTACAAGCTTGCACATGAGCCAGTTGCAGATGATTGATATGATGACTGACACTATAATTTAGCTTTTTATGCAGCTTAAATGAGCACTCAATTCTGTACCCTTTAATCACAAGGTGGCATTTCATCTCACAAGTAGTCAGCTTTAGTTCAATAAAAGAAAGAGTGCCCATCAGGAATAGGCAAAGTAGGATGAGGCCAAAAAAAAAAAAAAAAAAAAAAAAGATCAAAAGCATTATTTGAAAAATGAAATATTAATATGGGCAAGACTTCCAACTAAATGTTTCCTTTGGTATTTGCTCAAGTGAATGTTATACCTCTAGTGGCAGTAGAAGTGAATTACTTAGTATAATGACTGGAAAATTCAGACTACAGTTAAGTAGTTTCTACATCTTGGATATAGGTATGTACATACAAAAACGTACGTCATTTTTGAAAAATGAAATCTTAAATCCCCATGTCAGTAATTTACACAGCTCAAAGCCTGACAGTCAAGCAAGAGACATGAGTAGGCCTTTCCAAGTTAAATACTGTAATTTGTCCAAATAAAATGACAGAACACAGACTCACACCCTACTTGGATGTGCCTATGGCTTCTGCTTAAGTTACCAGATATGTCCATTACCTACCCTCAAAAGAAAGTTTGTTATAAAAATGCTAATGTACAGTTTGTCCCTTCAGGCACAGGGGAGGGCAAACTGGACGCTACAGTAGTTCTGGAAGACACATTACACTTGAGAGGGAGGCATAAGGCAAGACTGGTTTATGCTGTGACAGTGCCGGGAGTCTGTGGACACCTATCTCCTCCCAAATCCAGCTGTGTTGACACAAGAGTCCTCCCCCAGTCTGCCCAGGGGCTTGTGAGCATTGCCCTGCAACAGGTTACCACCCCTCTGATCCGGATATACTCGTTCTAACACTCCCTAACCTATTTCAGTGAATATCAGCTGGGCCAACAAACCCTTATTACTTCAAATGTTAGGCCATGGTTGCACAGACCTTTTTTCTTCCCTGCAAAGCAAGCTCCAGCTATTTCTACTCCCCAGTCTTTGGGTATGCTTTTCAACCTCTGCATCTCCCCCCCACACCCACCTCCCCCTTGATCTATGCACTATTTCCTGGATTTTAATAAACCTATTTTGCTATTTTTTTTGTTTGTTTGTTTTTATTTTGTTTTGTTTTTACGTTGGATTCGCCCCACACCCCTGATTCACTTAACTAAATGTTAAGGTCTGTGCTGACACAATGGAGGAGATGGCAAGTGGCTGAAAAAAATGGCCACGAGGTTCCTAAGTCAAATTTGTCTCCAGAAGAAATGTTTGTAGAACCATGGCCTGATACCCTATAATCCCCCTCTGAATTTGTCCTCTGGAAACTACATGGCTTGTTTTACAATCACCTCATTTACAGTCTCAATCTCTTATTAGCATCATGCTCTCCAGATCCACCACTCTGTCTGATCTCCACAAAGTTTTTTCCTGGCCTGGGCCTTCAACTAAGTAATTCAGGATGTGGCTATTGCTGAGTTGTACCCTCTCATACACAGTTCAGAATATGTCAAAGGCAGCTTGCTTCTAATGCCTTGGAGTCAAAGGAATCACAGTAATACCAGATGGAGAAATAAGCTCTAACCACTGTGTATATAATCCAAGTAGTACCTATGCTGATGGTGTTATGTTCAAGTCAGTGCCTGTAGATTATCTACACTGTAAACTCCTCAATTATTGGAGGCAGTAAAGCCCAAATCCAAAGCTTTTCAAATTTCCAGGTCAGAGATCAACTCTGGCCCACATGCCTCCCAGATTTCTATTTTCTGCAATGTGTTTGCAAAGTACCAAAGGCTGCACAAAGAAAATCTGCTAGCAGCAATAACACTTGCTTGTTCTCAGCTCCTAGTTTTTTGAAAATCCTTTGTCTTTGTCCTGCTGACCATAATAAGGGACAAGTACAACAGGAAGGACGAGTGGCTTCCAGAGTAATTCCCAGCAGAACTCCATGAGGGAGCCTGGAGCAGGTCGTGGCGCCATGCTCAAGAAACAGAGCATGCGATGTGGAGTCCTTCAGAGAGGAGACAGGATCAGAAAGAGAAGGACAAATGGTACTTGTGGTCAACTTTTAAAGTCAAATCTAAACGTAGGTATTGGCTAGCAAAGGAGCAAAGCCCTCAGTAAGGCTGCCCTGTCTCCCCTCTGTATAGCTGCACACAGACTTAATAATTTGCACATGTAGAACGTTTGAGCAGCAGAGGTGCAAAATGGATTGTACTGAGTGAAGCCTTTAATAAGATTTTGATAACAATAATTTTTATGTTAATCTCCAAAGAGTTTCCTTTTGTAACATTTAACTGATAAGTGTATAATCTAGTTTTAATTTAATCTCTGCAGGTGTTTCCCAATTGTAAATGTTAAATTTTTATTGCTTCCTTAGGCAGTAATAATAGGGAAAATCACTGTGAGGCTCCTACTTGTCCATTTGTATGCAGATAGCATCATATTTTATAATAGCTGTAAATCTGTCAGGCTGACCTCTTACTTTTGAGATGACATTATTAATAAGTGTCAAAACTGAAGTAAACATGTTTGGAAGGAAAATGAAATAGAGATGTTATTAGAGGTCTAATGAAATAACCATTAACTGCCTATTTCTGAGAGATGTATGTGCACATCCTCAAAAAAAGCAGAGACCATGCTGAGTTTGCAGCTTTTCGATGAGGAGGACAATGAAGATTCTCAGCAGGGTCCTACAGACAACGCAGAAATAGATCCTACACTTCATAAAGATGATGTCTGTCTATAAAACTCTAAACGTTTGCTCTCTCTGAGGTTTCTAAATGATTATAAATACTGTGATGTCTAAGACCCACTTATGGCTTCTTTTATACAGCTTCACAGAACAAAGTCTATGTCAAGAACTCCTACATGAATAACCATAAGCCCAGACACAAAGTAGAAATAAGTGAACCCTGATACCTGTCTGAAGTACAATACAAGGATACTTTGTGCAAAATTCACTCAGTATAAGACCTGAGCCAGACTAATGAATGCTTAGATCTCACACTGGCCTTATTCTCAGGAAATGAGTGTGCATGAAACCTGCCCTTGTTTAGTGTTTAAAACTGAGCTATGCTTTAGGCTATACTTTTCCAAATAATTTTATCTATTCTGCAGCAAATATAGCTTTCTGGAATGCTGTACTCACCATAGGCATGTCTCAGGGGCCATTAGTAGGGGCACAGAGCTAAGGTAAAGGACTTCTAAGCTGGAACTGGCTTGCTTCCAGACAGTCTGGAGCATGGGCAGTGAGAGCTCTGAGTTGTCTTTACTCTCTTGTATAGACATGTCCTGAAAGGGATTACACTTTAACAGAGGTTTAGATATTTCCTCAATGGTACTTAGATATCTGGCTCCCAAGGTCCACATTATTAGTCATAAAAACAAACAGTCTAACCCCTGACACAAAAAAATACATGCTAGTATGTTGAAGTCCCAAGTGACATAAATGGGAATGCAACATGCTGCCGCTGGGGGGTGGAAATTTGAAAAGTTGCCCCAGAAGCAAGTCAAAAAACAAACCACAAGTTTTAATAGGTGAATTAAAGACAAGATAACTGCTTGGACAGTTAGGCTGAACAATTCTGGCTTCTATTGTAAATCAGCACATGTACGCTGCTTTAAGGTGTTAGGTTGAATGCAGTATTTTCTCTCTTTGATAGTCTTTTAAAAGGAAGAAATCTTTTATGAAGTTTTGTTTGTTTGTTTGTTTTAATAAACAGGTATTAATTATTAAAAAATCAAACTATTTTCTACAGAAAGACAAGATAAAAACATAACATGGGTGTGAATGGAAATAATACAAATACGTCACCTCATTTCCTGAGGTATTTGAAAGGCGAAGTGGATTTTCACTGCTGTGCCATGGCGAAGGCAACTGTCAAGAAAAACAAAATTCACAGGGGTTATATCAATTATTTCAAAAACAGAGGTATTACAGTTTGCTTGAAGGAAGCATGATCCTTTAAAAACAAAACAAAAAACTATTCGTTATTAAGAATTAAATGTATTACAAGCTATGGGTAAGACAAAGATACATAAAATGTGCTGCACTCCTGTCTGCACACCAGTTCTTTTCCTATCAGACTTTGTAAAAATACAATTTATTTTGTGTAACTGCTTCAGACTGAGAATTCATTAAAGGAGGCCCCCTCATAAACTGTATTCAGTGAGCCTGTCCAACTGCACCACTGAAACACATTTGCCAGTGTTACAGGCATACCAGACTAGCAGTAAATACAATTATCTTTCTGCCATGACAGATAACTTAGAGTTTTTGCTACACAAGTGTGAAAACTACAGGAATCAGGCATAATGCTGTGTTTCTCACAACTTAAGAAAATCTTCTCCTCGATAAATGAGTTTAGAATCTCCCATATAAAGTATTTAAACAGATGGATAATCACCACAGCAACCAAAAACACTTCCACAGAAGTCATTCAGGAGCATTCTGCATTTGCAGACTCCAGTCTCAGGTTTCTGGCTGCAAGTAGGCCATATTTTATGTAACAGAAGACTAGCCAATGTTTTTAGGTAACTCACAGTGGTTTCCACAGTAGGTAAAAAAATTAAGAGGGCCAAACATAAACTACAGAAACGGAATCTTTTTACTCCTTGGATTAAGCTTAAAGTGACCTCACAAGCTTGTCGCAGATTCTCTACTGCATCTTATCTACTGCTCCTTTGGATCTGTATTTCTGATTTACTCCTCATCCGTATTTTTTCTTCTCTTTTCCCCGCCTTACCAACATTGTCACAAGGACTGCAACCTCAGCCTGCCTCTGATCCCAGAAATAATTATTCAGACAAAATAAAGTAATGTGAGGAGAAAGTAAAAGAAATAATAACCTACTTATAAAGAGAACTTCCCACACATCTGACATAATTCTAGTTACTGCCACACATGGCAGTTGTCTCCATCTTCCACATGTCAGATGAGCAGTCTACCACAGCACATGGCCTATGGGCACAGCTGTATACTCCCTTCAATATTTTTTCACCCATCTGAAGTACTGGGCATTGCTGGCAAGGCAGCGAGGAGAGCGCCAGGACTGTACCAACCCAGGCTTTGTGCATGCTCCACGCCAAGAAGCTTAGCATCAGCGAGTTTATCAAGCAGCTCTGTAACATTTTTGCATATGTCAGTGCTGGTTAAATAGTGATGGCATGTGCATCGCTTTAATAATGAACGGTATGGGGCACAATCTCTCTCAAGGGCCCTTTATTGCAAAATTGTCAATGATGTGGACTTTGTGCTGATGCATCAGGCACAAGAAACCAGGGCAGAAGAACATGACTGCTACTCAGTTATATACAATAGTTTCCACATTTAACTTGAGTCAAGACAGGGCTTTCAAAATACCCAAATAAGCTAGAAACAAACCACCGTGATAGGTGGGTGGAAAAGAAAGGAGTCCAGCATGATTCCTGATTTTCAACGAGTGGTCAGTAAATGTGAACATTATTATATGTGTGAGATAAAAAAGTGAGAAACCAAAGTTGAATCCTAGGAAACTTACAAATGGAGATCTAAACGTCCTCTTACAGATTTTGAACTTTGTAAATGAGCTGGACAAACTGGAAAATATCAATTTGGCTAATTAATGTGCTTCTCAGTCTAGCCATTTTAAATTATGGTGTGTTATTTTTTTTCTAATTTGATCATTTTGTTTATTATTGATTTGAATATCTCTGAAGCGTGTTTATGTCTGCTATACTAGGAGACTTTCCTGAGACAGGTTTCCAAAATTAGCAACACCCTTTTAATACTCAGTAAAAAGACTGTAATTTTCTAAATGTATCCTGAAGACTCAAGTCTGCAAATCCATTTGAAACAATAATTCCAATGTATTTATAAACATTCAGAAATGCTACTATTAGCCAATTGAAACTTGTCAAGAAACAAACAAATTACCAGTTTTCACTGCATAGATTTTCAGAAACTCTGACAGGATTATAACTCCTCTATATTTTAACTGTAGTATTGAGTAATTTGTAGACATAAAACTAAAACTGCTCATGAACTACCAGCAACTGTAAGACCTTCAGAGGGATGTATTTGGAAAAAGATCAGTGCTAACACACACATCTTGGCTAAGTTGCAAAATGAGTAATTTTGTTAAGCATCTTCCATGATTTTAAATAGACAAAATATGTTACTTCCTGTCCTGGATTGTTTCATGATGATGTTGTGAAATCCTAATGGCCGCTGTGCTCGTTTCACCATAGGCATGCGTTCGTTTCACTGCTGGGTAAAGTCTTGTAATGGCTAAAAAGGTTTTGCAATCCTGCTGGCTGGAAGGCTTAATATAAATCTTAATTATTCACCTGGCTTGAAAATAATAATAATAATATTGCAGTGTCAATCTTACAGCTGGGAACGATCTTATGTGGTGATTGTAGGGCTGCGTTTTTTGCGTTACACAATGCTTAAAAGCCCATGACAGAATAAGGCAGCAACGAGGGCGCTGGGGGGCTGAGGGACATTGCGGGGAGGGCGTCAGGCCGCAGAAGTCATGAGGAGAAATGGGTTATTTTTAAGATAGCAGCCTTCCCTACGAGGGAAGAACCGGGCCGGCTGCACCCCGTCCCCAAGCGTGCTGCCGAGGAGCCGCGCAGCCCCCGAGGGCCCAGCCCGCCGCCGCGCCGTGTCGGGGTCCCTGCCATGGCGGCGGGGCGGGGCGGGGCGCGGCGCCGTCTCGCGATGGCAGCGGCGGGAGGCAGGCGGCCGCCATCGCGGCCCCGTCCCGGCAGCCATAGCGACGACGCTACCGGCGGGGACGGGAGCAGCCGGGGGGGCCGGACAAAGGGGGCGCCGCCAGGAGCCCGCACCCAGCGGCCCTGAGGGGTGAGTGCGAGCCGGGGGCGACGCGGGGGAGCAAGCACCCCCCAACCACTCTCTTCCTTCCCCTGCCCGGCCCCGTCAGGCCAAGCCTCCCCGCCGTGCCGCTCCTCTCAGCAGGGCCGCGAGGGGCGGCCGGGCCGGGCCGTCCCCGGGCCGGGGGCTGAGGCGGGGCCGGGGCTGCGCTGAAGGTGCCCCGGGGTGTCGCGGGGGCCGAGCAGGGGCGGCCGGGGGCCGGCTGCTTATCGCCGCCGCCAGGGCAGGGCAGGGCAGGGTGCCGGCTGCGGAGGGAGGCCGTCAGGGCGCAGTGAGCGCAGCCCGCACCGCTGCTGCTCCTCCTCGGCGGATAACAAAGGGGGTGAGGCGAGAGGGTGCAGCCGGCCTCGTTTCTCTGCCTTCCCTCGGTGCGCTGCAGGAGTCCGACCGGGCTGTCTTACTTCCCGTGCTGCCCTTAAGGAGTGTTTTCCTCAGATAACTCGGGGTCCTGGCGTTTGAGCTGAGTGTTTGAACGTGGTCTGAGACAGGGAGAAGGACCATGTAGCGCTAATGGGCACAGTACATGTTTAAGAAACGGTTTGGTGCGTTCAGCACAGCCTGAAAGGGAGAAAATGCAGAGTAGAGCTGATGTGCCCTTGAAAGTCTTCCATAGGGCTCTCCTGGTAGGATGGATCAGGAACAATGCACAGCTGTTAGTCCAGATTTCCCTGGTTTCGCATGCCCCTTAGTTGTATTGCAGTAACATTTATGTGATTGTCACCTTTTCAGCATTTGAAAAAAATAAAATGAGGCAGACCTAATGAGTTTTGCTGTTAGTATCAGCATGATTTATGCATGTTGTAGTCATCCGTTCTAATAGGTAACACTCTGGGACTGCTTCATTTTACAGCATCCTGAAGACAGTTAGCAATTACATTTCTCATCGCCCTGTAAGGAGGTGGACAGTAGTGTACTTCATCCGAGGCTTTGCAGAGTCTCAGAGTGGTTCTGCCAGTTCAAGTGTGACTATCCGCCTACTTAAATACTTTGCAGAATGTGTGCCTTCATAGATGGGCAAATTGAGGTGAGGTTAACCAACTGCTCAAGGTCATGGAGTCAGTGACAGAGCTAGCAATAATGGAACCCAGCCGACCTGACTGCTGGGGCCGGGCTCTAATCATTGGATGACTCTCCCAAATAATTGCAGGTAGTTTAAACATTGGATTGTGTAAGTGCATTTTGAGGCCTTCAAAAACTTTTGGAGAAACAAAATGTTAATGGATCTGCTTCAGATCATATGCTCTATTTGCATGTAGCTTAAAGGTAAGATAATTGCTCTGCTTGGCATAGAGTGGAATTTTGAAGAAGGGGCTTATTTTGTAAGTATGGCTTATTTGGTAAATATGTGCTGAAAAGGCATACATACTTCAGTCATGACTTTATTGTGTGGATTTAGGGAGTAGATAATGAGATAGAACATAGATTACACTGTAATTACATACTTTTAATAGGAGAATGTAGAGACTGACTGTAGAGATTACCTTCCGAATAAAGTGTTTACCAGATGATATTCTGTCAAGTTATTTGACAGAAATAACTATATATACATATACGTATATATATATATATACATGTACGTATGTACTGGGAAGCCATGGTGATGACGCTGTTGGAAGTTAAAGTGGAACAAAAAAATTCCCCACTTGCTTTATTTATTCAGTGGATACTTGTTAAATAGAAACAAATCAGAACTGGTGTTATTTCTAAGCCTAGAGAGAAGTTACATTTCACTTCATGGTGGTTTTTTTTTTCTGTCAGGTTAAATTTATGAAGAAAGGGATTTCACGGGAAATGCTGGCAGATCAGTGCTATTGTGACACAAGCATTATATATTTAGTAACTTCAGGGAGGAAAAGAGAGAAAAGATCCTTACTGAGCTGAAGTGGAAATGGTTTGTCTGAGCTTCAGAGAGTCTTAGAAAGCAAGCTGGCATTATTCAGGTGTTACACTTCAGCCCCTGTCCTGTAATGAGCGTTGCATTTGACAGATGACTGCAGCTGTGTGGAATTTCATTGGTGGTACTAGAAGTCCATCTGCACAGATGGTCACAGATTAAGACCACAGGTCTCAGTTTTGTAAAGAATTGATCGTGCTTCCCTTCATGTTCTGAAGTAATTATGGTGACCACTGACTGTACAAAAGAATCTGCTGCTTGCAGTGCACCACAAAGAACAGTGATGGACAAGTTTCTTTTAAATGAACTGTACAAGTTATAGTGCAGTCTTTGGGAAGAACGCTTTACTGACGGTACTTGGTGAGGTGTCCCAGCAAGGTGACTTCTAAGCCAAAATAATTCTCTCAAAAAGTATGTTTGTTGCTTGCTTACAAACCTGGAAATTTGTGTCCTGAATGACATGGCTGTGTCAGCAAATATAGACGATAGACCTGGGTTTGCCAGGTTTTACTTCTGCCAGTTTGGAGTGGCAACTTCTTGTCCAGCCAAGTTAAATAAGAAAAGGAAGCAATAATGGGATATACTCTTTTAAGACTGGTGGCTTTCAGCCTACAAGTTTGTGAATTCCTGGGAGGTTTGTGCACTGTGTTATCAATGGATATGTAAGAAAAACAAGACTGCTGGTAGGCTTACTGATCCACTGTTCTGCTAACGTTGTGATTTGTGCGTTTTGGAAACCTAAACTCTTGCTGTTGGCTGAACTGAAGAAACTAGAGCTGTGGTATGATACCAGGAATCAGAATGAAACCAGTGCAATGCTTAAATAAAAAAACCTGAAGCATCAAAATAGCATTAATGATTACAAATAACCGTCTGTATTTGATTAAATCTAGTCACGTTAAAATATCTATCAGTAGTTTGATATTGGTACAGTGGTTCAAAACACTTGTTAGGGGAAAAAAAAGTTAATTTCAGAAGGCCTATATTTCTGTTACATAGCATTTATGCAGCATGAGAACCAGTGGTTCTTGTATAGTGCTTACTGTATATTGCATTGAGCTAACTTTAGTTTAAAAAAAATCTTCTGCCTATGAGAAAGAAGAAATGATTTTGTGTGCCTGTGATTTGGCAGCTTTTTTAAACATTACATCTTCGTATAGTCTTCATATATTTGAATGGAACAATGAATCTCACTTTGCAGCAGTACATAAAATTGTTCAATAAATAACGCTTACAATTGCTGCACCAAGAGATTTTAGAGTTCATTAATTCTTAATTCTTCTGAAACAAAACAGATTTACCAAAATTCCAAAAGCACTGTAGAACTCAAATGGCCGCTTACAGATCTATTTCTTTTTCTAGACCCTTCTTAATAAAGTAGCAGAACATCAGCTTGGAACACTATCATTGGGGATTTGTTTTCAGAATATTATTAGTAGCGTTTCAGTGAAGTGGAAATAAACCTCTGCTTTGAAAAGAAGCTGGATCTGGGGGAAAGACTTTCCAGTAAGAACCGTAAATCTAAGTTCTCCAAGGATGAGTTGTTATTTTAAAAAATAAAGAAATTGAGGAGCTCAGTTTATGAGTAAGAATCACAACCTCTAAGTCTGAAGATATGACAGGGACTACTAAAATAGTCTAGGTAATGTTCTAGTAAACAACTAGATTTGTGTCGTGTTTCAAGTATGAAGCATGTATCTGGTGTTTGGCGGTGCGAACAGCATGATATCTAGAATGTGAAAAATAAGCATTTATTTTCTGTTTGTTCTTAATGCTAAGGCAATTCACTGCTAGAAATTTCAAAAACTAAATATGTTGCAGCGAGATCGGTTTATTAGTCTGGAGAACAATTTAAATGGATGTTTTATAAAGCTTCACTGGAAGTGGAAATTACAGCTAATAAGTCAGTGGGAACTTTTTGTTCTTCTGATGTTTTCTACTGTAGAATAAAGTTAAGCCTCAAATGACACCTTTAATTTGATAATTAACCTATAGGAGGTACAGTAAAATATGACATTCTTGGGGAAATATATATGTAGCTATTTCACTTGGTTTTGTCTGTAGTGTGTCAAGCCAATGACATACGTGCTGAGGAATCTGGCCTTTATTTTATGAATTGCATTTGGGATTGTTGCTTGATCAGGTCATAGGTTCTGGTTTTAGTTCTGGAATGCCACTCAAACTAAAACAAAACTGTGGGGATGGTAGAAGGAGAATTACGGTGGTTATACTTTGTTTAGAGACAGTGGTGGTAGAAAACATTCCTTATTTTTGAACCAAATAGTAAATCCAAAGTGTATTTGGTGTTAATCATCCCAGTTATTTTTCAGTTCATTGCCAGTAACTACCATGCAAGCATAACAAGACCTTAGTTTAAACAAAGCATGAAGATGTTCCCCATTCCTTTGTTCTGAATCTGTAGGATTTGACATACCTCAGTGTCTATGTGAGCAGATACCTAAGTTGTTATGCCTCATCCAGGAACATTCTGAGTAGGTCACCACTGCAGTGAGATTGTTGCCCAAATGGTGGGCTACCTGCTGCCTTACACCTCTGTGTTTCCTCGTTACTGCTCTCTTCTCAAGTGTTAGTTATCCAAGGCAAGAATGGCATTTATTTTTTTGTTGTTTGGTTTGTGTTGCAAATGTTTGTCCGTTATAAGCAACCCTAGTCATAGACCTGGACCCCGGAATCTGTTATGCACTGAAGAAGTGCTTATCCGTTTATTTTATAGCAGATTGTTAAATAGATATGCATCTGATTCACTTTTTTTCTATTTCCATGTTTTTAAAGAATTTAAGTATAGGTAGATATGTAACTAGGCATCAAGTTTTATATTTGTATGCATTTGTTGTCTCAATTTAGTATAGATTCATGGAAATGATCTTGTTTTTTTTTTTTTTTTTTTTCTCATTTTTTTTCTTCAGAATTGCCAAAATGCTTTGGAATTCTTAAACAATTCAAAAACTGAAGTCCCCGAAGATACAAAAATCATAAGAACACAAGAAGCAGCAAGGAGGATTCAGTGCCAATGCAGCAACAAAAAAGACAACCAGAGTTAGTGGAAGGAAATCTTCCTGTTTTTGTTTTTCCTACAGAACTTATATTTTATGCAGATGACCAGTCAACACACAAGCAGGTGTTGACTCTATATAACCCCTATGAGTTTGCCTTAAAATTCAAAGGTGGGTTTCTTAGGTTAAGTTCTACTTAAGGATTAGTTGGTGATCTTGAAAAGTCCAGTTTTAATTCATGTAACAAATTATATTTGTGGCAAAACCAAACTTCTGTGTTTACATATATCTGTTGATGAAATTAATGAGGTAATAATTAATGACTTGTTACCACTACTGTCCTTTTCTTTGCAGTTCTTTGTACAACTCCAAATAAATACGTGGTGGCTGATGCTGCTGGTACAGTGAAGCCTCAGTGCTGTGTTGATATGTAAGTAAAAGTGTTTGTTTTTTTCCTAATAGTAGGATATTTGATTACCTTAACTTCTTTTATTAATTTAAGAGGTAGTAAATGACATCAGGCAAAGTATAAATTAAATTCAATAAATGTTATTTTTTCTTAATCTCTTGTATTAATTTGGCCACCCCATCTTTGCTATCCTTTTACTGTAGGACAGAGGTAACAATTTGGAAATATTCCCTTCTTTAATTTTGTCTTTAAGCATAAATAAAATGCTAGAAATGCATCCTGTAGTATACTGTTTAAACCATCAGTGAGAGTAATACGAGCCTCCTCTGAGTGCTTTTGTCTTATTTTTAACAAGAGAAGCAAGACCCCCAGGGTTGGGATTTCTTTGTGAGAAATATTTGTTTGCAGATTGACAAAGTGAAAATGTATGAAGTTCTACTGAACACACTTTCCTGGGACATATTTAATAAAGGTACTTTTGCCTACCTTTCACCCTGACCACCTCTCTTGTTCTTTCTTTCTCTGTTCCCCTCTACCCTCCCCTTTACTTGTTTCTCCATTCAGGTCCCAACCCAGTAACAGAGGGGAGATGAACCCTGGCTAAGTTACCGCAATAATGCGTAGGGCCTGTAGGCTGCTATAATTCAAAGTGGAGGAAGCAGTTATATAAATAAACGAGAATAGCCCAACTTCTTTCATCATCTTTTTGCCATGTTATTTCTGTGTTGATGTATAGGTACAGCTAAAGAAAGGATGACATGCCTGAAAGAGTAGACTGAGCTTTCTGACTAGAAATTTGTCAACTGTAAAACACCTGGAACCACTGGTCAATTAATGTCCATAAACAAAAACCCTGCTATTGAATGATTTGTCTTTTGTCATGTAAATAATAATGTGCTTGGGGAATGGCTCTTTCCTGTAGGCTGGTTTCCTTAGGTGGGATTTAGAAAATTCCAAGGACTTACCAAATAGAATGGGTGTTTAAAACATGGAACTAAAACGTTTAAATGGGCAGGGGCAATAATCCTAAAAACGGAACAAAGTTAATATACCAGTGTTATCTGTCTGTAAAGTACTCTAGTCTTTAGTAGACACGCAATCTTGATGACATTTGTTCATCTTAAATGTCTTCTATTAAATGAAGATGTAAAAAAAATATGTATAAAAATAAGATGTATCCATGTTTCCAAGGGAGTTTCTGTGTGGCAGGAAACCCATCTCATTCCGTTGGTTGTTGTCTAAGGGCAGTGTTTACTTCCAAGATATGAGCAGTACTATGTAAGTATGGCCATTTGCCAGATAAACAGATATTCTACAGAGCTTCTAATTATGCAATGGTCTCTAAAAAGAAACAGGAGAATGTATCTGTTTATAAGGGTCTGCAGAAAACATCTCTTTGCTTGGCAGCAGAAGCATGTTCTCATAGCACAGTGTTACATAAAGATTCTGTTTAGGTTAATTGGTACTACGATACTAAGAGGAGAGAAAAAATTAAGAAGGAAGTCTCAAAGAAACAAAGCTGAATCTGCTGTTCTGATATGCTCAGAGGTGTATGAATTAGGGTTATCGGGGAAAAAGCCTTTTGCTTCAGTGAAGGCAGTTGCCCAGCCAACACTCAGCTTCCTGAAAGCCTGTCATAAGCACGCTTTTTAGCTTCTGAAGTGATGTAATAACACAAACATTCCTGTACCTTTCTAGCTTAGGATGATGTAGTTTCTTTTTCCTTGTTAAATAGACAGTTCAAAGTAGATATCAATTATTAGCACTTTCTGTTTGTGACTGTAGATCACTTCAGGTGATACAAGTCCTTTTACTTAAGTCCGAAACAAGAATCTATTTTTTGTGGCATTTTAATCATGTATGTTATCACAAAGATATTTTTTGAAACAATTTTAAGAGCACAATCCTGTATTACTAAGGAGAAAATCACTTTTTCCCCTCAGGAGATGGCAACCTTCTTGAAATCACATCACTTACAAATAGGTATTTTTTCCAGGTTAGCTATTATTATCTTAGAAATTTGGAATAGCCTTTCACCAAAAAAAAAGTCCTTCACTTTGGAAAAATACTTAAAATCTGTATTAACCCTTAAGAGCTGATACAACTTAAAAACTTGGTTGTTCTAGTTTTTTAGAGCTAAATATGGATTTTCATAATGAATCAAATGCAGAGAGGAGGCAGGTGAGCAGAATAGTGCGGGGTTCTGTATTGACTTTGATCGGGCTTATTTTAAAACTGCCTTTTATAGGTCCTGCATGATTTTTTCCCATGAAATAATGTAAAACTAGAAGCAATTAACAACTATCACCCTGCCTTACTATCAAAGCCTTCTTGGTCAACCTGTTCAAAATAGGTTCAGATTGGTTGCTGGACAGTATAAAAGTTGATAAAGGAAAACACAGACTCTCCAGGTATGAGTCAGTGTGTGCCTACACTGCAGTCTGTGTGATTGCAGCTTGGGTAGATAAACCTGGCCTAGCTCTTGCTAGCTAGTGAAGTATCTACAGCATTTCAGTGCTGCAAAGTATTCTCAAAGTAGCTGCTAGGTTGACGAACAAAGCTCTGACAGCACAGAGCTCTACTATCTATCTCTGTATCCAAATATGCTTACTGAAACACAGGTGAGAAGTGTTTACGTAGACACACAACTGTAATTTTGACTGCAGTTGCATGCTCTAAATCAGCAGGTTTCTGATTTTGAAAATCCCTTTACAGCTAGCTGACTCTCATCCAGAGAGAATGAGTTTAGCTTCCAAGAAAGTATAATTTTAAAGCTTTGAGCCTGCTTTCCTCAAAAAGCTAGACTTTTGCCATCATCTTGTCTATCCAAGTGTTTGGCAGTCCTACTTTTCTTTTCTTCCTTGTCTGCCCCAGCTCCCCCTATACCTTTTAGAAATCATTTGTCAGCATCAAACAGTTCTGCTAAAAGAGGAAGCATCTTTCAACTAAATATTTTATCAAGATTGGCAGATAGGTGCCAGATTGGGGCAAATGTATGTTCTTAGATAAAGAATTAACTATTCTTTTTGGCTAGCCAATTGGAGTATCTATTTAGGAATCAGAAGACCCTGTCATAGTGCAACGAACGTAGGGAGGGGAAAGAGAAGGCAAGACCAAATCTTCAAGAACATTGTGTGCTGGAGGATGGAATGGGGATCTGAACTGCATGGGGGGGAGAAAAGGGAGATGTTGGAATTGTAGGACATAATTCCACAGGAGACATATACTAGACAAACAAGTTCCTCTGTTTGAAAATGTTGTTTTCCTCTGCAGTGTGATTCGTCACAGAGATGTTCGGGCTGCTCACTACGGTGTGATAGATAAATTTCGTCTGCAAGTGTCTGAGCAGAGCCAGAGAAAAGCACTAGGGAGGAAGGAGATTATTGCTACTCTACTTCCATCTGCAAAGGAACCACCACAACAAAAGGAAGAGGAGGAAAAGCGAATAAAAGAACACCTGGCTGAAAGTGTCTTTTTTGAGCAGACTTTGTGTCAACCAGGTAGTTGAAATCTTTTACCCCTCCTGTCCTCTGAGTCAATTTTGAATAGCTCAAGTTACTAGAAAGACTAGAGGAAAATAAACTTCAAAAAAAAATCAGTCTTACAAGTAAATAAAGAATTAATCACTGAGGGATGATAGCACTCAAGAACCAAACTATGGCAGTACTGCTTGTGCTGTCTTGATTAATTATGACTTTTTCTGCCCCGAGTTTGGTCGTTGTACCTTGGAGAGTGCTCTCTATATTATTCTGGTGCAGCAGTTCTGTTACTGCCAGTGGGAATTTATCTGCAAAAGGATCAGTTACTTTTTTCCTTAGTCTCTTTCAGAACATTTGCCCTTTCTGATTTTGTTCCAAACCCTTAATCCTCCATTTCCTGATGAGCAGGAAATACTGCCAGAACATCTTCTAAAGTGCTCCTTGTATTGTGCCATCTCCTTTATCTGAAAAGTACAAAAAATCAACTTGCTAGCTGGGAATGCTACGTGTCATATATGAGGAAATAAATCAACAGTCTTGGGCAAAGCCTGGACCAAACAGCTAAATCAAAGTAGTAGAGGGAGAGATGAAAATTATCAAGGTTCACTGGAAATGAATCTGATTGGATTCTTGACTTGACAGTCTACTGATTTATAGTGTAATATTCTTTTCACTGCTTTCTTTTTCATGACAAGAACAAAAATAATTTCCAGAAAATGGATTAACTTGCTTGAGAGTGTTCCTCCTGTTATAAAACAGTTTCAGCATTTATACATAGTTCGTTGGCTGGTGAAATACCTTACACTAAAAAAAATCCTCAAGATGGATAGTAGGAGGATACGTGGTTAAACTAAACCTACAAGTTCTCAAGGCTCACAGAACAAAATGTTACTATGATAGTTGTTCCAGTACAGAGGGTTTTAACCATCCTGAACAATCTGATACTGGTCTTAATCCAAATGCTAGTTTACTGCTTTAAAACATTGTTAGCTAAATTATATTGCTTGCTTACACAAAAATAATAAACAGAGCAAGTACAGTCTTTGCATATAACCTGCAACCTAGAAATAATAGGTTAGTAGAACTAAAATGGGACATATACTGCTAGTCACTGTGAGGATAGAGAACTTTGATAAAACACTTGCTAATTTCTAATGGGTCTGAAGAATTTGGTTAGAAGTATTCAACTAACACATTAACAGCTCTTTAAAAAAACAACTACACACTGTGTCTTTGAGTAGGTTTCAGCTATTAATCTGCAGCACAGTAAAAAGCACAAAGGACAATTTAATCTATAGTTTGTGTTTCCTTGTTCAAGTGGTATTAGACTCATGGAAGTTCACTCTCACAGTTTCTACAGCAAATTTGAAATGCTGCTCATTTGCGGCACATAAGCTTGTTCTGGCAGGTGCAGCCCTTGGATCCTCCTCTAAAAGAAATAAGAGAAACTCATCTGGCCGAACAGCTTGTGTTCTTGCTGTAGCCAAGTTTTGTTCTGGAGGTGTAAGCAGAGTTATCTGCCTGTGCACCTCCTCTAGGTGTTCTTTCCCAATTGACTATTAATCGCTGAGGGAACATATCAGTGTCAGGAGTCAGGATGCATGGTGAAACCTCAAGCATTGCTGAAACGTCTAACTGTCATGAGTGCGTGTATATATAGCTACTGAGCCTGGCAGGCTCTGTTCCTCCAGAAGGGAGGGGTTTGGAAGGTCATGTGAAAACAAGTTCCAGCATCAGCTTTGGAACATGGAGCAGCCTTCTTCACTGCAAAATGCAGAAGGCATAGGAAAGTGGGTTTAAGAGTTGTTTTCCATCCCCTCCAAATTGCAGAGGGAAAAAGAAAATTTTGAGATAGTGCAGCTCTGATGTACTGCAAACATTTCTGCAGAATATGTAACACTTAGAGTGGGTAAATATTCCTTACAAGTGGTACTATTCTGTGTTTCAGAAAACAGAACTGCCTCGTCGGGACCTAGTTTACTAACAGTCTTCCTGGGAATAGTGTGTATTGCAGCGCTAATGCTACCTACCTTGGGGGAAATGGAATCCCTGGTGCCTCTCTACCTCCATTTAAGTGTGAATCAAAAGTTAGTAGCTGCTTATGTTTTAGGTAAGTATTTTGGATTTTGTTAAGTATTTTATTGCAACTTCTGTGATTCAAGAAGCTTCTCCTGTGTTTGTCAGTGGCTTCAGGAAACTTAATGGAGACAAAGCACCACATCCATTTTCTTTTGCATCCCCACTTATATTTTAAGTTACAGCCATAGTGATATCAGGGGAAAGTGGCAATTATAACTATTTTAGACCAGATTTTACTCAATATTATACAGGCCCCTACATGCTGATTTTACCTTCATTTGATGACTGGCCAAATTACTAATACCTATAATAATCTGCCAACAAAATTAAATGGAATGTACTGTTGTTTCCTTCTCCTGTATTGAAATGGTTGCTCTACTGCAGAACCTAGAACTCTTCTGATTTTATTTCTCTCTCCAACCCAGATGAGCTGTTCTGAAAGGTTCCATTCACTACCCTCTTGATAGGCAGTCAAAGTGTTAAGAAATAAATTGTTATAAATACTTGCTAAGAGATCACTGCCATCCACAGCTCTTCCAGATTGCTAACTTCCTCCCAAATTAGTAAGCATACATAAGTTGCACATTTAATTTGACTTTTTCTATAACTTTCAGATTTGAAGAGCAGTCACACTAAACTCAGTTCTCCTGTCCCACTACGTGGCAGAAATGAGGATTTAAAGGAAAGGAGCTAGGCAGCTTCAAACTGATAGCTAGCGGTGAGGTAGTGACAAGAAACGATGCAAGTTCTTGGTTAATACGCACACTCAGTTTAATGACTGACTTCTGAGAGTCAGTCTGCTGAGAAGGCTTTAAAACTCACCCTAACCAGAAGCCTACATCACTATCTGAGCTGAGGGTAAGGTTTTTCAGATTAGGATCTTGCAGTAATCCTTGCTTTATTTTTACCTCTAGCTTTGAAAAAAAATTGCAATTTCTGCTGTTGCTAACTATAGCATTAAACCATTTGCAACAACTTACCTGTTTATAGATGCATTATGAAGTCCCTGTACATCTTGATCCTTTGGTAGCAGTGTTCTTAAGACTCAGGAAAAGAGTCTTGTGTATAGCACACCTGCTCATCTAGAACACAAGTTGATTGCCCTTAAGAAGATGAAACTACTTTTTTCCCCCATTAAGTACAATTGGATTGTTTAGTATTTAATTGAAAAAGGAGGTTTGTACCGTCAAAACTGGGCCATGTGACATTTGAGAATTTGCTGTACAGAAATGAGTTAAGCCCTTTCTTACCTGAAAGTGCACATACACATGGTATGGGCTGTCCTGTAGCACCTTCCAGAAGCCTGTTACTTCGGCAGTGATTCAGATGATCCAAATTAGGGCCTGCAGCAGTAGTGATTGTCTAAGGTAGTGCAGACCTTAACAAACAGCTGAACTACAATTCCTCTGTAATGGGTAAAATGCCTACCTAATGGAAGGCAGTGTTACAACTCTGTTCTATCCAACTTTTATCTTTAATATATTTATGAAGTTAAATCAGTACGTAGTGGCAGGATAACAAAATAGTCTCAGCAATTTCTTTGTCTATAGTGAGATCTCTAGACTTTAGCTAAGATCTCTGTTGTGAAGAGCTATTATACTAACATCTTCCAAGCCTGAAAGAAAATAAGATTGCCTAAGAACTGATAAATTACTATTTTGATGTTACATGGGATTCCAGGAGCCCTAATGTTTTTGCTTATGCCTCTTTACCTTGTACTATATAAACTTATGGATAAGAAGGTGCAGACTTACACTTTTTTCCCCGTATCAGCACATAATTAAAATGAACTCTTCAGTGTGGCATAAGTAGTTTATTAACCCTGTATTTTTTGCTTTCATCTCTGGAGCTTCTGCTTCTTATTTTACTTTTTACCTGCATTAGAGCAACTCTTCTTTTCCTTCTCCTTTTAAAGGTCACAACAAAGTCTGCAGAAAGCTCCCTATGCAGATGGATCAAAGACTAGTTCTAGACAACGATGTTATTGTCCACAGAGCAGAATAAAACATGGCTTGGAGCTTTCAGCTAATCTATTTTACTGATGATTCAGCTTTTAAATTACACTACCCGTAGCTAGCCCACATCAAAACTGGGGGTTTGTGTGCTAGTGTTATACTTAGCCAAGTCAAAATCTCAGTATTAAGATTTCCAGCTGTGAGTTTGATAATTGTTTGGAGTGGTTATAGCTTCTTTGAAGTTTAGTTATTAGATAGCACTTGAGTGCAAGTTTATACACTAATTTTTATCTACATCAAAATTTGGATCAACACTTCTGGTATTTAAGTGATGGGTGTATATAAATGCATTCACATATACATTTTTATCTTTTTTTTCTTGGCCAGTGACAAGATAACTGTCTTATCTCTATTTTGAATGCTTTATTCAGTGAAACTAACATGTCTAGTTCTTAATTCTTGTCTTCCAGGTCTCATCACCATGGTTATTTTGAGAACATGAGCAATGACTTAATAGGATGTCAAACACCTTACTGTATATTCACATCATGAATGTGGACTGCCTTTTATTCCCATTTGGCTCATCAAGATGCTAGCAAAACCGTTCAGTGATTTAAGATACCTTCAGAAGTGTAATATATTTTAACTATGTATAATAAATGAAAGACTCAAAGCACTTTTAGGTGCTTCTGTAACAGACAGCTATGAAATGTTCAGTGATACCTGTGAAAATAATTTGAAAAACTTTTATATTTACGCCTACTGTAAAAAATCCTTATTAAAGCAACATTTGTTATTTTTAGTCTATGTTCACATTAGTGTGTGATCACTATAAAAGCAAACTGTCTTATGTAAAACATTTACTTGGTTTGTGGTTGTACATGCTGAGGCTGGTGCCTACACTTCTGTATACATACCAGAAGAAGGGTGAGACTCATGGCTAATCATTGAAGAAAATGAAAAAATTCATCAGTTGAAACTATGAAATAAACCATTAAATTTAGGTGAAGAAGTAATTCTTAAATTCCTTACTTCATCATTACAAATATATCAGAGTGCTCGTTTTCATACCTGGGGAAGTAATTCTTCAACAACTGTTTTGTATCACAATTGTAGACAATAAAAACAAGTTCTGTAATCAGATCCTTTCCTTTCTTAGGGATGCATGCGATATGTCAACTAAGTGGCATTAACAGAAGTTAAACTGACACTGCACACTAATACAGAAGTCAGCATTCTTTTCTACTTTAGAGACCCAACTAAGCATAGCAGCAAAGGCATTTGTCTACACTTTCCCAGCACCATCCCTTACAGCTAAGGCAGTGGATTTCTTTTGTAGTAGAAATTCCTGCTCAAAGTTAAGTTTTATATTCTAGGTGAACAGTCAAGGTTCATGTAACAAGTATTTCCCTTCATTTAACATTTAATTTTAGAGCTGTTTAGTTTTAAAATCTTATTTCTGCAAATCTGATTCCTACTGAGGACCCACGATTGCTGTATTTGGCTCAGACACACAAATCTTTATAAGTTTATTAAAAAACGTTTTGAAATTAAGTCTTCCGCCTGCATGCATGTTGTGTGTCACTTTTCTGTTTCTGCTTGGAAGTGCAAAGAAACCATGCACCTGAATGTTTAAACTTTTTTATTATTATTAGTCACTATTTTTTTCATACATATAACGCACTAAGTCTTTAAAGGGCAATAAAAATGTTACTTTAACTTGATTCCCAGAAGAACTGGGGTTGTGTCATCTATCAGCATCAGATGATAAAGAGACGGTCAAACATTAACATTGTTAAAAAAAAAAAAAAAAAAAAAAAAAAGTGTTATTAACTGGTTTGAGAACTTCGTGTTCCCGAGCCCGTGCTACAGACAATGCTCTCGTCCAGTTACAGACACAGATCTTGTTTGGGTCAAAGTGTTTTCCTGCCTCTGTAGAGCTGCCTTCTTGTAGTTTTGCTTTTATTCTTAAGTATCTACACTGTTAATTCTAAGTTTCGTGAGGTGGTTTAGCCTGCCTCTTCCTGAGAAACGGCACGAGGACTGAACAGATTTTAGAGAGATAAAACCGACTTATTAGCCTCGCTGTGGCGTATTAATACCTGCACATTTGTCTGTGGGCAGCAGTAGCAGGACTCAATTCAGCCGTAGTCCTAAATGCCTTTTTCCCATATCCCTGAAGTGCCAGTCACAGGCCAGCGCTTGTCAAGCACTTACAGATGTACAGAAGAGAGAACCCCCCATCCAGAATGCCAGTCATCATAGCCATGTCTCCACACCAGCAGCATTCTCACTCCTGGACAGTGCACACAAAAGACTTCAAAAGTGAGACCACAGGACAGCGGAGCCCTATATTGCCAGTGTGCTTTTTCAAGGAAGTTAAAGAGAAGCGCTTGGTTTCAAAAAAAACACCTTGACCAAAGAAATCAGTAACAAAGTTATCAGCAACTAAAAAAACCTAAAACACTGGTACATTTCTTTTTCAAGGTCAAGCAAAGAGCAATACACAGCTAAAGATTAAATGCACAGTGTAACTTAGCAGCTGTAGATAAAACTGGTGCCTGGGCAGCATAACCATGAAAAAGTGTGAATTTGTCTTTTCTATTTCAGAGAGATTACAGAGCACTGCCAAATCACAAATTTATTCCAGCACTGGAAAAAACAAGACCTGAGAACAGCTTCAGTTCAGAATGGTAAGGAGGTGACATAACGTGTATCAACTCATGTAACAGCGTAGTCACAGGGAGACACTAATAAGATCTTACTACGTGGATATACAAGGATAAACAAGGTTTGTAACGTTTTCTGATGCCCATACGTACATATATATGCACATGTACCTCTGGTACCTTGAGGCTTATTAAATAAGGTTGTTGAAAACACAGAATGCCTTTGGAAGTAAGACCTGAGACAGTGAATATGCTTCCTCTTAAAATACCAGGAAAAATAGTTAAGTGTTCACGTCATTTCCCATTCCTGACTCTTAAAGACAAACAAAACAGTCATTTCCTTGAAAAAGTATTTTGAGCAGACAGTTAGGAGTGCCTTAAGATCATCCAGCAGAAACAATCATCTTGTTTACCCAGGACTTGCTATGGCACTGATACCCCAAACAAGCAATGCTGGCATGCAGGAAATGAGAGTGCTATTAAGATCATTTTCACTAGTGTCACTCCCAGTAGCTACAGGCTTGGTACATGATCTTCTCTAGGTGTTTGCACTTGTCTGGATCAGAAAATGCTTAGATTTCCCTTTTTGCTCTGAAGAAGTCAGTCACAGAACACTTAAACCATAATGGACCCAATATAACTGTTTCAGAGTTCCAGGGACAGACAAGGGCTTTCAGACAATCAGTTCATTCCACCAGGAGCACAGCTGATGGGTGCCCTCTGAGACTGGAGAATGGGTCAAGCAACCTTATGTGGGAAGCACCTGAGGACAGTGGCCATATTTCTCAAAACATGCCTGAGGAACATAACCAAACATATCGGGTGGTAACAGTTCCTGCTCTTATTTTAACAGCTTAACGGTGGTATTTGTGGCAGCTCAGAGAGAAGTCCATGCATAGAAGTGTGCTTTCAACAGCACAGCAAATAAATTCTTTCTGGAATCAACTAGTTAAGAATTACCAGTCAGCTGTATATTATTTCATTTTATGTTCATATGTAGCAAGTATCTGATAACCAACAAGCCTAAACCAGAGAGAAGCTGCCAAGTAGGTTTGGCAATAAGTCACCGTATTTCAGTCCTTGTTTTTCAGTGTATACCGAACATGCCTGGCTTTCCTGATAAATGCCAAGTTCCATCACCTGTTTCCTTTGTCAGCTGTATGAATCTCATCCTTAATCACCCAACACCCTCTCCTTCTGATGTGCATTGCCAATCCATCCCACTGGTAGGGACGCTACAGATGGGAACCTGTCAGGGCCAGTGGACCCAGTCCTAGAATACTTTGTTTACAGGACAAAGTTATCAGGTGCCAAGTGACACATTTCATGTGTTCTGTGGTGATTTGGGGCAACCTCAAAACTCAGGGACCAAGCTGTGTAGGTGGTCTTAAAACTTTAATCATCCTCTCTGCCAGAAGCGAGGTTGAGTCTTGGTCAGAGCAACGCCTGTGCTTTTTCCTCTGAACTTCTGTGAGGTCTCTCCTGGCCAAAAATACTACAAGTATTAAGGGAAGAGACTGTAATACAAATTAAGACTGAAACCACTGAAGGAAAATAAAGAATGCCATTGCCAGCAGCATATCTCTTGCATAGTAATGCTCCACATAAGCTAGCGAGGATTCGGAAACCACTCACACAGTCTAGCAAGAGCCCTTCAAAGATACTGAACATATAAATGAAAGGAGCCTAGAGAAGCTGTGTATCCTCAAAAAACAAGTAATGGAGGTAGAACCACAGGCAGGGAGGCAACACAGTGTAACAACTAAAGCCAAGTAAGGGGATACACTTGCTTTTTGGTCTATTTTTGTCTTCTATAGAACACAACCTGCAGGAGCTCACTGCTGTAAGCTAACTAGCTGTTTACTTTTTATGATAAACTGTAGCTAGTGTGTACCAGCTCTTGAAAATTTACAAAGCTCTATAACCACACTGAAAATAAATTGTGGAATTGCATGCAGACAAAGTAATGCATTCTGGTCTTTGAAGTAGCAGAAAATAAATAAGCAAAGGAGTATTTTAAGCAAAAGCACCATCATGCTTACAGTAGCACAATCAAAGCGATGGCCGAGCTCCCTGTGAAGAAAAAGCTAGTAAGGTGGCCCACCTAGTAACAGGTTCCCTTTATATTCTACAGCACGAGTATTAAATTCAAACACATGTAATTGCAGTCATCCTGATCCTAGCACATCACGAGATACTAAGAAAGAACTAAAATGACTGATAAATCACGTATCACAGACATGGAATAAAGAATTAGGAGCTTGTAGTGGAACTTAAATCCATTGTTTCCACTTCAAAAAAAAAAAATAAAATTACTAAAAGTTAAACAAGGTTATTCTCCCTTAGTTTATTTATATCTCTCATGCTTCTCCCATAGAACCCCAACAGGGAAAGCAATCTCCCCCTCCCGGCATGAGCGTGGGGTCTGGCTCACGGCTGTAGGATATTTGTCTGCTTGGAGCCCACTGTGGCAGAGGAACAGCATCTCCCTGACCAAGCCCTTGCCTGCCTGTTGCCTGGGCCCAAGTTCATCACAGGAATGCTGAGATCAAACAAGGATGCTCATTTTCAAGAGCTGCATACCAAGTGCAAAGGAAGACTGTACTGCTACAGGTTAAAAGACAATCTGGGAACAGACACCACATAAAAAAATGTGAGGTGACAGTATTTTTGCATGTAGTTGTTATAAAGGATTCTTGCAAGCCAAGTGCTCCTCTGTGGATTGATAAGGTTGATAATTATGCTATCATAGCTGTAAACATTCAGTTACATTTACAAATATTTTAACTCTGTGCTTATGAGAGGAGGGATCAACTAAAACGCCATCTGCCAGTTGGTGATGAGAAAGGTTGCTTAAAACAGGGTACAAAGAGCTCACAAGTTCTAATTATGACTCCTGAGCCTATTTTAAGCAAACAAGTTACAACTGCAACATATGCAAGAACACAACAACATGAAGTGAGCAACATTAAGTGACTACTGCTAAGAAAAGTACAAGCTGCTTCCTAGCTCAAAGGTAGCTGATGGAGCTCCAGTGGTTAGTCCTATCTTTAGTTATTTCACTAGCAAATAACCTCACAAAAGCAGGACTGGACTCACAAATACAACGCTCACATGAGAATCACAAACAATTATAAATCAAAATATCCTGGCCTCACAAGAACATGCAAGAGTTTGCAGATCTGTTTTGTTTGTACAGGTTAGCAATCATTTACAGACAAGTCTTCTGAAGAAAGGCATAAAGGACAGATTTGGGATTAAGTTCTCATATTAATCTTCAGGAGGACCGAGGACAGCTGTAGAGTATTCGGATCAGTTGGCTTGCTGACAACACAGAGAAGACCCTAGCAAATTAATCTGGCTGATGCACAGGCTCATTTTTCCTGGCGTTTGTATCACTATTCTAACATGAAGTATCTATCCCTCTGCTAAATGCAGTAAGTGCTCATTCCAAAAATACAGTTCCCCTGAGCACTGGCACGGTTCAGTGTTCCCTCGGCAACTATGTCAGTCTGGAGAAGGTGGAAAGAAGACAAACACCTGTCAGTTAGCAAGGAAGACACATTGGCCCAAGACCCAATTTAACTGGCAACAAATGCTACAGGGGCAGCTTTCAAACAGAGCTATCAAATGCCGATCATGAGCATAACTGCAGAAGGGTGTCTTTCGAGAGGAATGGCAGAATCCTGGAGAGAAACAGCTAGATGGCCTGAATGAACAGTGGAATAAAACCAGTTTATATAGAATATTTACACATATACACTACATATAGGACCATCATATAGACGAGAAAGATGCATTTCTCAGAGGATGACAAGGACAAATACACTTGTAATACACTCAGATCGTTTAAGAAACGTCGTATACAATACTACTGTAACCATGTCACAGGGCAAGCACAGCTTCAACATTCATTGTTCTCAAGTAAATGGAGAATTAGTAAAATGCAAGTAATACAGCACGAGCTACTTTGTGCGTTAAGGGTCGATTATGTACACTGTATAAGATCCTAACTCCCTGACCTCCGACACAGACATTTTGCAGCATCGTATAATTCCAAAATTCAACCTCACATTTCAGTGGAAAATCCTGTGGATGCCTCTTGACTCCAGGGCACAAAACTGCAGCTAGTTGATGACAGAGATGGACAAGAAATTGAGATGCCTTATTCTACAAGTTCAAAGTGATTTCTCTTTTACAAAAGACAGAGAAAGAGCAACTGCAAATACATAAATATTTCTCCTTGCTCCAACCACATACATTGCCCTACTAAGGCAAACCACAAAGATTATTTTCTGAAAATGTTAATTTTTATTCTTCAGTTTTCCTAGAGTTGTCACAGAAATTTAAGGTAACATTGCACCATGAAAAATAAAAGTGTGCTGCAGAATTTAGGGCCAACTTCACTGCAAACCAGACAGGGTGGAAGTGTGTTACAATAGATATTCTGATTTAAAAAAAGAAAGAAAGAAAAAAAAACCACATTTAATCACAGATTAAAGTAATAATGTAATATAGTTACCTCTCTAACAAAGCACAGAAACAGAAAAACATTTATGTTTCCATTTATTGGCACTTATTTGAAAAATAGCATAAATATTCAACAGAAAAAAGACAAGTTGACCCACATGCAACTATTAAAACCCTCTACTGATGCATCTTTTAAAAAAGACTGGGACAGACACCAAGAGGCTCATTCTTAAGAAATAAGCAAGATTAAAAAAAAACAACAGCCTTGCCCTCACCACAAAAGAGTGAATGCACAGCGACTCTTTGGCACATATCTGAAACTGCAAAATGAAACTATGCCATATTAGTTGACAAGCAAACAGACATACAGACATTAAAGACAAGTTTGTCCATCAGCCACAGGGGCAAAGGGCAATCTGAACTACAAAAAAAAAAAAAAAAAAAAGGAATCTGCAACCAGGAAGTTGACTATTGCAATAATTTAAGAGGAATGAAGTCAGAAGTAAACTATGACATACCTTGATTGAACGGAGTAAAACTATTAAATAGGTTCTATTTTCTTTCTACAATAAGGATAACTTGTTGTTGGTCCTCAGATCACCGGGTCTTCATTCTGTCATCCATTTCTACTTTTTATGGCTGCTTTCAATCAAAGCTTCATCCATGTGAATCTTTCACAGCTGAGTTCAGAGTGGGCTTCTCTCCTACTTAAGGAAGTTTCCAAACTTTTCTCATTTTATTACACATTACAAAGATGTGGTGTTTAAAAGCAAAACATTTTGCTTCATTACTGACTTCTCCGGAGAGAAGGCTTAAAACTGCATAGTAAAGATGCACACACAAATGGGGACCCAGCTGGGGAAGTTCAATTGCATAACAGGAGTCAACAACCAAAAATGTGGTTGCCACTGGAAAATTTGAAACAGCTCTCTATGATGGTTTGCAGATCTGTCCTCTTGTTTGGGGAATTTCAGAGTTGAAATAAGGATGCCTCAACCCACTGACTTTTCAAACAGTATAAGAATCCTGAAACACATCAGATTACTGAATTCTAGACTTCCAACGAGCATCTGAACGTTACAACAGCAGAAGTAACTTGATGTCAATATCTGGGGGAAAGTGACATCAGGAGATTAAATACTCATTAGGCACATTTGATCACCTCAGCCTGTATAAAAGCATTCATGGTCCCTCATTGTTTCTGTCCATCAAAAGTCATATATGAGGACAAACACTGTCTGTTAAAATAATGTACTTCTGAAGTACTAGATGCTAAAATCTCACAATTTAATGTTTTGTTCCAAACATTATTAATATTTTCCCCCATTAAAAGACTACCAGAGCACCTACCACTCTAATACATCATCTAAATGGGGACAAAGAAAAGTACAAAACCCCAGAAGGTTCCACACTAACTCTGGATTTAGTCACAACAGCAGTCATGGTCATGAGTAAAATCCAACATGTAAATTTAAGATGATGATTCACCAACTTGTTCTTTTGGTATCTTATTAGAACACAGAACTGATTAACAGTCAATCAGAACACAAGATTCAATTATTTTTCCCCCTCAATATTCCCTCTTTCACATGAAAACAAAAATTATAAATACCTAACACTCCAGCAATAAAAACAAATTAAGCAAGCTGCTTCATTGGTTTAAGACAGAGGACAAACGTGAAAGTTTTCTTTTACCACATAAGCACCACTTTCTACTAGTGAGGACACCACCTTTTGGCTGTTGGAAAGCCAATGTCCACAAGCAGAAGGTATATACGGTATTTGTAACTTACAGCAACAAGAATATATCCATGAGAAATCCATAGCTTGTACACTCATGTTAGCATCAAATAAGTTTGCAATTCAAATGCTTACTGTACTATTAGTAAATGTCATACAAATCACTAGAAACGTGAATTCCTCCTCAAGGAACTATTCTGGAAGTTTTCTAGAAATAATGACATTTCTGGAAGTTCCTATGAGGAACAGAATCACATAAAAGACTCAGTTACACGCAAGAGAAAGTCTTATTGATATCCAGCCTGTTTCTCGGTGTCCCATTAGCAGACTTGTGCTTCTCAATCGATAGGTAACTTAGCTGTAATATCTACTGGTAAAAATGGAGATCTGGAGTCAGACAGCGAGACTGGAGAGTCTGTGTTGGTGCTAACTTCAGCTGGTGAGTCGCAAGAAGAGCCTGCACTGCTTCTATTGTCATCAAGAGCATGTGACGACAAACTGAAAACACAGCAACATCAAGATATGAGAAATTAGGTATTCTAACATTTCTTAAAAGTTTCAAATACTAGCTTCCAATTCACTATAAACCCATTTTAAAAGCAAATTTACATCTTTGAAGGAACAGTAAACACTGTATTTTAAATAAATCTGTAACAATACACCTTGCAGTCTCTTCCAAACACAGAGATAACATTCTGATAATTTTCTCCTTCAGCTTACCTAGAAATGGTTTAGAGATTTAGAGGCATCAAGCTGAAAAATTCACTGCAAGCTTCACCCCATCTCCTAACAAGGTCCCCATGTATCCAGATGCCTTTTGCCAAGGGATTTAATGCATAGTGTACATACTTCAATTTACCATTCACTACATGTCTTATAGGATGCAAAATTTTAATTGTAGATGGTTCCATCACCAGTGATAGCATCAAACCATTTTTAAGAATTACCATCTCCTAAAATAAGTCGCAGCAAACAAAACCTGCACTACTATGCCTACTATGAATAGAATGTGGAAAAAAAAAAAAGTTTTAAAAAATATCCTTAAAACACATCCATTTTACTATCTCCACTGCAACTGGCTGAAAGCTTGTGCACAGCTATGTACTTTAGCTGGGAGGTAGAAAGGCCAGAGGTACTGTAAACAATGCTTTCTTGATAGTTTTGTAGGCATACCATATGTATTACTACCTTCTTCACTAAAATACTAAATCAAATTACCTTACTATTTTAGGTCATTATGATTTTTTTTCATGTAGTGCTTTTTATCTCCTGCCAGCAGGGAGGGTCAAACTAATTTTCCGATGTGACTAACAGCAAGGGAATAAAAAAAAAAAAACACAAACACCCACAATCATTAATGTTCACGTTTGATTGCAAGTTGAAATTGGATTCCAAAAATTGCCAGCCATAAGGTATCTTTTCCTAAACGTGCTCAATGCCCATATACACGAAGCGTGTTAACAAAGGTTATCAGTCAGTCCAAGAAATTCTAAAATTGTAGTGAATTTTACTGCCCATTTACTATGATACTTTCAGTGCTTCAAAAATACAGGATGTTCATATTAATAATAATAATAAAAAAAAACCACCACAAACTTCTTGTAGTGCTTCTGGTGAAATTCACACAAATAAATAGTATGGCATTTACCATCCCACGCTGTCCGTGTGATGTGAAACTTCAGGAGTAAGCATGTTCAGGGATCCTTGGAATAATCTTTTTGGATGATCTTCCATCTCTGTTACCCCTTCAGTAAGCGACAAGGGAGGGATAAAAAAAATAACATTTCTCATTTGAGCTAAAAGCTACTTGCAATTTACTTCCACAAGCAAGCAAAATAGAAGTTCAAACTCATAAAATAGCACCCACCAGACTGTAATGTTTAAAACATAGGAGTTTGATGCTGAAATTTTAAAGACTGTTGCTTGGAAACATTTTAGCCTAATATTTAGGAGAATTTAGTGAGCTACAGACTGAGGTTTAGGTATCAGATAATTATTCTTCAGTGGAGGAAAATCAGTTTTTCATTTTGTTTATTCAGCTAATCAGTTCACTGACTAGCTCCATCAAAGTAGAGAAGCTGAGAATAAGGAGAGGTGATTTTCCTGTTGCAGTAAATAAAGGTGGTTCAGAATTATCATTAAACTTACACATTGAATTTGACTTCCAAATACACTAGGAGAAAGGACGGCAGATATATGCTTAAATAGACTATGTAAGGACAAAGATAAAAACATTTTAAAAACCTGTCTCAGAATCAGAAGTGATCTGTTACAAAGACGAAGCAGAAGATATATTTAAAAACAGATGCAAATGAAATAACCTTATGCTGAACTTGAGAAAAAACGTAGGATGATAAAATAGAGAGCTGTAAGGCGTCTACCAGGTCTCTGGATCAGTTTGTTTTTCAAGAGTGACTTTAAATATAGAATATTTGTGTACTTCAGTTAGTCAGTACTTTAAAATATTTTTGTGAAGTTAAGCATGTATCTATCAATTTGACTGTTTTATCACTACAAACAATTCAATTTATTTGGTCAGCTGTAACACCCTCTATTTCTAGTCACTCAAAGCTCAGATATTTGGACAAGAATTATGAAGAAAGTTACATGAATTATTTTAAAAGTAACAATTCATTATGTTAGCCAAAAACAAACACCATACCTTTTCTTTTTATTGACCCAAGAACACTTGGTCGAATGCAGTTAATTGGACTCTGGCTTCTCCTGCTAAAAGAAGGCAGATGCTATACTGATATCACCATTAACAGAGGAAGCCTGAAAACATGTAAAGAATCAAAAGATATTCAGATAACAAACAACACTAAGAAAATAGCCATTAAAACAGCCTATCAAAAATATTTCTTGTTGTTTTATTTTCATTTATTGATTTATTTAAAAGAAATACCAGGAAGTATAGGCCTTAACAGAAAAGGTTAGGTCACACTATTTCACAACTGGGGCAGACTAAAAGCTCACATTCTAGGTAGTGACTATTTCTCAGCTGTCAGGCAATACTTTGCTGGAGTGTTATGGCCCAATGAAATTTCATTGCTTTATTCCTACATAACGAAAAACAACATCCAATAAAACTAAAACCAGAATCTATAAGAAATGCTGGCTGTGTTTGTTTTTTCTTAATAGAATTATTTAAAAAGTGATTAAGAGCAATATAAAGCCTATACTGCAAAGACATGCTGAAGTGCAGCCCACTTTCCTGATGTTCTGACATGATGATTTTAACAAACATTTTTAAGGCACTGTAAAATCCAATGTCAGGACGAACGTATGAAGTTCATCTGTAACCAGATATCAATTTTAATTATTTATATAACAAATTCTCGTATTTCAAAAGCTTACTGCGAACTAACTATACCAATGCTCTGGTACTTACCTTGAAAATCTCCTTGTTGGGCTTGGGCTAGGACTTGGAGGTAATCCACTGCTACTAACCAAACTTTGCAAAGATGGTGAGAAACATTGCTGAGAGCAAAACAGTTTGAGTTATTTACATATAAATACTGTATCACACATGGTAAAAACTGATCCTTATCACAGGTAAATGAGCAATCCAATATTAAATTAAAGCAACCAATCTGGCTGGGTATACCAAGATACCACTTTTGGTTACTGAGGGAAAAAAAGTTTGGACAGATTCAATTTTTACATAAAACACATGCAAGTTGGCAAGCATTGACTTCACCATAGTCTGGTTCATAAAATAAGAGTAGTTCATAACTAGTTCATAAAATAAGAATGTATGCCCCCTCTTCTTGATTTACATTGAAAGCAAATGAAAAATAAGTTTTATCAACCACAGATTAGCAGCAGAACACTCCATAACAATTCAGATAGTGGTTTCTGTTTTGGAGTTTCAGAGGAGGTGGGTTTTTTCATTTGTTTGTTTACTCTAGTTTCTGGTTTGCAGCTGAGGCAGAAAGGAGCAGGTGGCTAAATCTTTTGCTGCTAAGTTGATTGAATCTAGATAGCACTACTTAATAAAAAAGCTTTATTACTGCACTTTGCTCACCTTCCCTATTCCCCTGGTAGGTGAAGGAGCTGGAGAGACTGGGACAAAGTCTACTTGCTTTGGTGATGATGATTTTTCAAAATCATTGTCACTCTGTAAATAGGACGTACAATTAACCTTATGAGCAACTATCTTAACATGAAAAGGCCTATTTCATGTGGAATTGAGTATGATTCCAAAGTTACCCCCTTCTTACTCATATATATATATATACATATACACACACACATTTACATAGCCATGTAAAAAAAAAAGCTTTAAACATTACTTGTGGAGTACCAAAACATGGAAGAATATTTGGACATGCAAACATTCATATTATTTTTTTGTGACATACCAGTCCAAGGAACTGACATGTATCCATGAAAAACTGGTAATTCTATGCCTTCCTAGTGTGAAAAATTGCTGATCAAAAGCAGCAGTATATCAACACCTTAACAGTAGGTCAAAATATAAAAGAAAATGTTGACATGCGAGTGTCTAGTGTCTTGATGCTGATAATAGAAATACAAATGAAAGCATGAATGCATTACCAGGCTCAAGCTCTCCTCCCATGACTGGCTCATCTGCATTGCTACTTGCACTTCTCTATAAAGAAGAAAACAAATGTCTCGTCCTATGCCCACAAAAAATGCATTAACTGTGTTAGTTTGCCTTAAAGTTTACCTTTCATGTACTGTTTCTCTGTTCATCAAATTCATTCCTTCTTCCTATAAGAGTAGGAAATGAAAAATTAAGATAAATAAAGATCTGCTACAGCAAGTCAGAAAAAAAAAGTTTCATTTCACTTCAATATGGAGAAGATTTTATCCAGCTCTGTTGAGTAACAGTAACCTTAAGCTCTCCCTACATGAAGAGAAGTGGAGAGAAAAGGAAAGAAACATTTCAAGACAGACCATCACATAGTAAGCGTTAATCGAGGTGGTTGTTTCTCAAGAAGCTTTTTTTTTCTTTTTTACATTCACTATTATCCAAGACCTCTTGGATATATAAAACTGAACAATGTTGATACAAATTAAAATTTCTGCCCATGATAGAGTATCTTTATGCACTCTTGCATAATATTATTTCATAAAGTAGAAACTAGCATAAATAATGCTTAGAAGCATGGATCCACAGAATAAGGAACACACCTTACTCTATGTAACTAACTAGACACTGTCAGCATCTGGGATACGGTATTTTTTCTAAAACAATCATAAAATACTATTAAAATGGATCAGAGGTGGAATTAAACAAACTTTAACACCAAGTACAAAGTTGATTCATCCCCCTCTTGACTATGAACCATTCCTTAACATGCTAACTGAATACTATCAGTCCATTGAGTGAATGAGGAGATTCCGTAATTCAGTTCAAGAATAAAAGTGTAACTAAATATCTTCACAATCTCCATCATACGCAGGGAGAGTCTAACTTAGGTCAATTGTGTGATTTGCTAAGATTAGGAAGACCTCAGAATTAGAGCACGCTGTTCGCATTTGTGCTGGTAAGAATAGAGTACTGAGAATTTCAATTTCTGAATTCAGCTATCAAACACAAATTAGGAAGTGTCAGTGTTGAGCTTAATAAATGTATGGAATAATTTTGAATAAAAAAGTATTTTCAAACAATTTGAATTATCAAACTTTATTTCACATAATAAATATAGCAACAAAACAAGAGTCATTCATGTTCTCAGCTCCAGAACTGACTTGAGTGCTTCAGAATCTGTTCAAGCCAGTACATTGTTTACTTAGTAAACACAAGCAGTTATTTTCTTCAGGGTTACTATGCATGCACCTTAAATATCCAAGGCGGGAAGCAGAATCACCTTACACCACTTCAGAAATCATATCCCCAAAAATGCTGTCTGAAGCATTCAATTAGTTTTACAGAAAAGAAAGAAAACAAGTCTATCCATTGCAAACTTGCAAGTTTAAAGGAAAAAAAAATATCAAACATCCTCAAGCCAGTTTTGTCATTCTACTGTCAAAAAGTTAAATTTAAAATGGAAGAGCCACAAGAGTTTCGGCTTGTTGATTTTAAAATTTGAGTCTTTAAACTGTGGTCGGTCATCTGGTGACAGTGCTATTTAGGCTTCAGATATTCACCACACCCCTCTCCTTTCCTAAGTATTTGCTCTTACGTCCTTCCCCTCATGCCATAACAGCACAAGTAATGATCTGGATAAGAATATTATACAGATGAAAAACAGCCCAGCCAAATGCATTTGAACTTTTTTTTTTTTTTTTTTTTTTTTTTTTCAAATTGCTTCCTTATCCAGTTCTTTTTATGGCCCCCCAGTCTTGTGCCAACACAAGTTGAGGAATATTTTGTCACTGCCCCTGAATATTTATGCTGGCTCTACTGCCAAAAACTCGGTGAAACTTTACCCTAAGGGTTTACATTTAAAAGTCTCTTTCCTAAAATGTCCATTTTAAGATTTTTTTTCTTGTTTCTTTCTCAAATCTTCTATTTACTATAAGAATCATTTGTTGCTGTTTTATTTTTTTTGATAAAATTTGGAACTCTGCAAACAAGATACAGCCTTTAGTTTTGAATACACCCTGAAGTAGTGATACAGAGTATGCAGCAGTCTACTGTTTCATAGCAAAACCTACAGTTATTTGAAGGCCATTGCACATTAACTGCAAAAAAGCTAACCAACTATAAACAATATTTGAACAGATTGCAATCTGTTCTTACCTGTTTGATTTGATGAAGACGGCTGCTAGGAATACGTATAGGAGATGATGGCACAAACTGCAGAACAAAACAACATACAACTGAAACACTTAAAAAAAGCAGGGGAGAAGGGAGGGGAAGGTGCAGGAATGTTAATAACTACTCTATAGCACTATCCTAAACTCTCTCTCTATATATATGTATATATTTTAAACCGCATATGAGTTTATTATAAATGCTAACTACATTGTATTGTCTTTTCTAAAGAATGATGCTGCTTTTAACTAGCACACTGCTACCTTTCATAAATACAGTTGTATAAATATTTTCATCTAGCAGACCCCCCAGTAGATCCTTAAAAATACAAAGCCAAAACTACATATTGTGAAAAAAAAACTTCTGGATTTTTGCCTGCCTACAAATGAATACTTTGACAGACGAAAATAAAATCATCTACTGGAAGGCTATCAAAGAGTTAAATAGTTCCTTTCAGGTTTCTCAAGAGCTTCACATATTTGGGTGACAAAAATTGAAATTGGAGAGGATATCACTAAAAATGCTCTTAATTCTATCAAGCTTTGCATCAAGATCTCCCTGGAACACTATGATCTAAAACTGCATGCTCAAAAACAAAGTAATTAGAGTGCTTGTTTTCTCAAAATATCACTTGCTTTCATGTATTTCCCATCCCTCAAACATTTGACCATCAGTTGGCTTTTGTCATAACTGAACCAGGAATCAAGAACTCAAAGCTTTAGTCAGAGAGGTTTAACTTCTCTGAAAACCCCTTCAAAATACACGGCATCTTTTTAAAATGGATGCGTTCAGTAAGGAAGGTTTGTACTATCACCAAGTGTTTGTCATATTTCATGCAGTATGAGGCGTCATCAGAGTCACAACACTAGTCAGAGAACTAATCCTCATTCTGTTAACCAGGTACTGCACCATCTTCTAATCAATGTCAGGAAGAATACACAGATTTTGCTGTCCTAAACAAAAAGCTATGATAAATTATGACAGATTACTAAGGCTTCATATATCCAGAATCCTCCCTCTAAGCAAACAAACACTGAGCCCTTTTTCTTGCAAAAGATTTTAGTCTCACACAAACACAGAGGAAGTTTAATGCTCACAGCAGAATGTAGTCACCACATCACACACCACTGATGTCCTGTGCTCACAATTAGCTACTACTTAAGTCTAGTTTAAGTCAACTTTACTTTTATACCAGGCTCCCAGAAATCCTAAATACCTACTAAAATTTCCTCCAAATGTGATGAACCAAGGTGGACCTTGAGTTAACCTTAATTCTTGCACAGAAAAGGATCTGGACAATAGGCATTCCTGCCTGCTCACTCTGTCACTCCCTTGCAGAAATGCATTTGTTCCACTCCTTATATTCTGATTTTATGAATTTGATCCAAGTACTTTAAGGTTTAACATTAACAGAACACAGATCAAACCAGTGGGTCCCAGTGTATAGTTAAAAAAAAATAGAAAAAAGACAGCTAAGCATTCCTCAACAGGATCTGATGCAGATTTGACTAATCCTACATCCCATCTCTAAGAAGTCATGATCTTTAATCTGTGCTCAAAATCCACTTTATTCCCTGTTCATAGTACTTTAGTTCTTATGTAAAGAGACTATCAGAAGCTGAGTCACTTTAAAATGATACTTGCTAAAGCAGACTGAATCAATCTGTTAAAATTATGCTAAGTCCCAGACACTTTAAGAGAGCACAAAGCTTAATAAACAAATGACCAACTATTAAGACTAAATTACCAACATGGAAGAGAAACACTTTCTGCTTTTTTCCTTTTCCAATATGTTGTATAATCTTTTTCACTGAAGGTAAAGTTTCACTAGCACCAGTTTGGCAGGCAGCGCTACCAAAATAAGCAGTCAGCAGCTGCCCTTGGTGCCATTTCTGTCCCTGCACTGCCCCCTCTCTTCTGCCAACACAAGCATCTGTGGGGCCACGCAGTGAACCGTAACAGGGAACTTACCTAGCAAAAAAAGAAGAAAAAGACACAAACCAAAACAAAACTTTTGCTGAAATAGCAGCTGAACATCTAACCACAGCCTAAAAATGTTTTGCCTTAAAAAAACAAACAAAAAAATTACTCACTAGATGCCACTGATGTATTCTGGAAGGAAATAAACAGTAGATTCTGAGTATAGATGATCCTTTCTTGGCAATTACATGTATTTACCAGAAAACTGTAGATTAAGAACCGGACAGAATTGCATAGCAGCTCCTGTAGTTGTCATTAGAAAAGAGCTAGAGTCTGAGACTTGGAAATGTTAGTAAAAAAATATAAGTTTTTAGAATGTAGTTGAGCAACTAGGACAACCACCACAACAGCCCTGAAGATGGTGCTAGAATATGACCTTCCGTCACCAAAGCATTTCTAACAACTCCCATTGTTCCCACGAGAGGTAACAATACAGATCAGAAAAATGATTATTTTTTTCTCAAGTTTAACATAAAATGTCAGGTGAACTCATAACTGGTTAAATAAACTGTTTACATTAACGGTTTGAGTCACTTACTGAACTTTTAACCCTCCTTATTACCACTTACACTGTAGTAAAATTCAGATTAGTTTTTCTAAACACATTTTGGAGCCCATGCTTTCTTCCCTGAAAAGCTTTTCTACTTCAGGCATGACAACCCAAAAATGCAAACTGAAAATTGTTCCTGAAAATTCCTTTGTTAGCTGTAAGACAGTTTTTATTCTTAAGTACTGCACTCAGCTGTCTTCTCTTAACAGAAGAGCATACCTCATTTTCTAGAGTATTTTGATTCTTAATGCTGGAAGAACTGTCCATTGACAAGTATTAGTTCTCTGACGTTCAACTTTTTGTTCATTTTTAAGGGATCCATTCTCATTTCAGTCCTTGGTCAGTCCTTGAGTCAGAAATACTTCTCATCTACTATTGAAAACAGAATAGTTACAAAGTCCAGAAGACTGCAACATCTGTTTCTGGCACAGCCATACCAGAACTAGTCCCGCTTCATGACAAGTTACAGGCAATGCTTCCCAAATTAGCATCCTTTTTTTTTTTTTTCCCCCAACAACTGAATATATTCAAGAAGTAAACCTAGTAAACTAAGCTTTCACCTTTGTTTCTCCTTTAGTCTGTCCACAAGCATAAACAAACTTACCCAAACTTACCCTGCAACCCTAGAAAATACAAGAACAAAGAGACTATTGTTTAAGAATTCTTTACCACAATACAGTCTATAACATCTTATTTCTTAGCAGGAAAAAGCGAGTTCTAATAATCTTTCTAAAGCTTTAAATAAGTATCCTGGTTCTGGTAGAGACACAAGCCTTTGCTGAAGTACTTGTTTGGCCTGGCTTTAAAGCAGAAATTTACTTAAGAGTCAGCAATCAAGAACATATGAGTAGCATTCTTCATCCATTAACATGGGGCTAACAGATTATTTCTGAAGCATTGTCAGAAGGTATCTAAAGGAACAAGGTAACTGCCATCAGGTTTACAGGGGACTACAACTTTGCAAAAAAAATCATGGATATCCACAAATCAGAATGCACTGAAACCAATATGGTAGCATTATTTTGTGAAATAATTTTAATTAGAAAATTAATGCTACTCCACTCCTACCTGAACATAGCTCAATTTTTTACCAAAACAAGCTGAATGCAGCTAGGTGTTATCCTAAGTCTACCTGTTTCCTAAGGCTGTCTTAGAGGAAATGTTGCACGAAACTTTGACAAAAAAATTCCTTTCAGTAAGAGGAAATAACTATCCAATGTACCCTGGTCCTCTTGATAAGGGTTACCAAACCAATCTATGCAATCCTGTGCAGGTGTTCTCAATTGGTCAAAATCACACCCTCCTACCACAATTCATAAGGTACTAAAGCCACAAGACATACTACATTTTTCCTGGATTGAAGCTCTGTATTTTCAGATTAATAGTTTAAAGATTCAGGTTTTGGGGAGTTGTAGTAACAGAAGTGTGACAAAATTTGAAACCACCAATGAATGTTTCTAAGAGGAGGAATTACTTGTTCTGGGGGTCTCAAGCTCCATGTTCTATCAGCCATTGTATTTTGTTAGAACACTCAGTTCTGGCTTTTATATTACAAGTAATTTAAAATTGGAACATCACCGCATTTATTTCTTAAACTTCAGAAATAATTAGCACAATGCTTACCAAAAATATAATACATCTATACAATTACTCTTCTTTGCTAGCTACCTTTCTTACTCCATCTTAGGGCATCGGCTTGCATTTATAAACAAAGTTATGAAGACAATGAAATGCAAGTACTCTCCAAGGTCTAATGGCCTATAAATAACATTTCCCTATAGCTACAGCATATTAATGTCAGTGTAGAGCCTTATTTCTGAAAATATGCGGTATTAGTTTCACAGATTACAACCTCATTTTATTCTTTCCTCCTGTTTGCACACTTCTGCTTTGGGCCTAACATGGTTGGTCTAATAGTTTTCTTACCAGACTGTGACGATTCATAACTGTGGTACTGTTCCTGCGGGTTCGCAACACGTTAGCTTGGAAGACCTGTGAATTATCACTGTGAAAAGAAACACTTGTCAAATGCAAAAGCCATTTCCTTCCCATCAAACGGTACCTCTTATTATAAGCTCAGTTTCAAATGCTGTGACAGCAATTGTTTCAAGACAAAGCACCTGAGAGACACGTATGTAAGAATACTTCTAGCATGTTGGCTGAATGGAAACCAAATTGCTCTTCCACCCAAATCTTAACTAGTTTAATTATTGTTTTTAATTAATCCCTCTGAGACTGCAGAACTGAAAAATTAGGACTGATCATTTCTGTGGGAATTTATTGTGTTTGGAACAGCTACAGGCTTCAGACATCATTCAACAGAACAAATTTGTAACAGTATATAAACGGTGACTGGAAACTAGCTTGAGTGCCAGCAGAACAAAAAGTCCAGCATCTCGATAACACTTATCACTACGAACATTTAGTAAGTTCTCAACTCTTTTTCAGCAGAGGTTAAATTAAGCATACTGCGAAAGCAGTTTAAGAAGTCCTAAGACTTTTGACCCCAGTCATGTCTGTAATCAGGAAACAGCACATCAATTTAACAGCACAGGGTTCGTTATTTGCTATAACCTGTGTTCCTTTCTCAAGGCAACTTTGTTTCTATTGGTTCCTTAAAGTAAGTTTCTCTGGTCATCACTGATGTTATCAAGTGTACTTAATGAATGAGACTGAAGAAAAGAAAGAAACGGTTGTGGTCACTAGAACATAACATTTTGACCACAACCCTGCAATCCTCATGCCTAAAAATCACTGAGGAATTGCACAGGCAAACAGAGCCATATGCAAGGTTGTAGTAAGATCCAAATAACAGGAATTCACTGGGTAGTATCTTTTTGTCTCAGCTACAACAAAAATGCAGTCTCTTAAAACTAATCTGATCACGCGTGTGTTCTAAAGGCTGATAATCATAATGCACTTTAAAGACATGTCAAACAGAATCCTCCACTATGAAATACACCAGTTAGAAGCAAGTTTTAGATCATTTTTATTTAGAGCTAGATGAAAGTTATCAAAACGTTACTCAGAAGTAAGAGTCAATAGCAACTGTTACAAGCACTGTGCTTTTCACCAGGAATATGTTGCCTCTAAAACATCAAATACAACAATGACCGGACATCATTTACGTTTTTTAAAGACATTTCACTCAATTTACACCCACAAGAAATCAAACATTTGCTCTTTGACAGGAATTAGAACTGGAGGAATTCAAAGGGGCCATGATTTGACATTTAGACATGAGATTTACTGGCTGAGGCCAACAACTACAGCTTCTCTTTAGTGTAACCGTACCGGCTGGTACACCAATCAATGCACAGCACTGCATAAATGCCGCATGCTGAAATCCAGGTTTTGAATGGAAAAAAAAAAAAAGGTTTGAAGGATTCTGTAACACACTGTCAGAGGCTGAGTCCAATATTCAGTGCTGACTAGAAGAGAAGGGAGAGGAAAGAAATATAAATATCCTTACCTTTATCTTCCCTTGCAAAAACACTAGAGAACGGGGCAGATCTCAGACTTACCTTTCACAGAAAATTCTTATAGCTCCCAATAAAAATGAAAACAAAAAATTTGATTTAGCATGAGAACAGGCATCACAAGTTCTGTGAAAGGTACATTCCATGATCTAAAATATTCACCTGGAGATGTTCTCTGGCTCTACAGTACCTCTTTCTCTAAGCTTCTTACTAAATCTGTTAACGAGGAAATCAAGTCAGTAGGCAGTGACGGAGCAGAAAAAGCACGCTGTCCAAGAGCAAGAGCTTTTGTTTCAGTTTACCCAACAAAGCCATTCTGGGAAAAAAATGAAGTTTCTTGCCAAGAGCTGTAATCTTGCAAAAACAGTTTTCTGCTGGAAAATTCCTAACTAACAGGCAAACCACTGCAACTACCTGAAATTGGTTCAGTGGGATTTCAGTTTAATCTCTATAAACACCTACTGCAGCATACACGCTGTTTTAAGGCAAAAGCTCAGGCTATACGCCCAGAACTTGACTTAAACAGATTGATTACAGCATGATTATTAGATGCTGGGCTGTTTCTTTCACTTGACTGTTTTGTATTTTTAAAAAGTAAAGTGTCTCAGAGTTCCTAAGGAACAACTTATAAGGCTAAACTTATAAGAACGCATATTTCTCGGTTACATAATTAGTTTACCTGCTCAGAAATCTGCCTGAGGAACAACTACCATTCACAATACCTCTGTACCGCATCAAACTGTAAAATGATAGCTGCTTCTTTACAATTACATAAAATAAATACGATGTTTACTTAAAATCAAATCATGACTGAGTAGCAAAAGCACTAATATTTTCTCTGAACTGTAACGCAGTCAGTTGTTTTGGTACAACATTTATGAGAGATGTATTCATCAATTGGTATCTACTTCTTTACAGAAATATGAAGTTTAAGGAGAGAGAAAAAAAAAGTAGTTATATACTATGCTATCTTTGACAAAAGTTTAGTGTTAATATGCTCTCCCCTCTGTGGATGTACTGCTAGTAGAAGCACACAGCCCACCCTGATGTTACTGATATCATCTAAGAGACATGGGGGCATCCCCCAGCTTCACAAACAGGCCCAAAGATGCAGGAAACGGCACTCTGAGTTATAAAGTTACCCAAAACCAAAATTATATAATCATAGACTGGGTCAGGTTGGAACAGATCACAGAGATCACCCACTTCCACCAGACCAGGTTGCTCAAAATCCAACTTGGCCTTGAACACTTCCAGGGATGGGGCATCTACAGCTTCTCTAAGGCAACCTGGCCCAGCATCAAGAAAAGCACACAACAGACATGCATATCTGAGAGCTTTGCTCTTAGCCCTTGCCTGTGTATCAGCTAAGGAGGGCTTGACAAAGAACACCGTGCAAAAACTCAAGCCCCCTGCAAATCCCACCTGGTGTTACGCTAATGGCAATGTCCAAACAAAACTACCCACCCAGCTCCACGTTTCTCCCAGTATTGTATACTAACAACATCAGTATCAGCCACAACACTCCACAGGACATCCAACAATGTTTAACACCAGAAGAGCAACTCGTGGAACTGTCAGGGTCCCATCAAACTACATTCCTCACTGCCAGCTGTTCCAGCAGCACTTACTGCTGTAATCGCACAAGGGCGGTGACTTGTACCAGACTCGGACCACAGCAGCAGTGGCACAGCTCGCTGCTTCACCCACTACAGCGGCCGCAGCCCAGGCGCTGTGCAGGGCACCAAGGGGTCTCAGCCCAAAACCCACGGCAGGGGGCGGAGGGTAGCGAGAGGAGCTCTGAGGGGGGCACAGCTCACCCGGCGGGGCTCCGGGCACCCGGCCTAACCAGCCCCGGCACCGGCCGAGGGCTCCGGGCCCGGGCCCTGCCGAGCGGAGCGTTGCGGGCCGGGCCGGGCCGCGCTCACCTGAGCCCGTGGATGAGGGGGGCGCTGTTGGAT